>NW_006296809.1:1185772-1187602 GCF_000327345.1 Myotis davidii | reverse complement strand
CGGGGGAGGGGGGGGGAGCGGCGCGGCCGAGGCTGCCCTTGGGGATGTTGACGGTCACTGTTTAACTGACCCTCCCGCCTTTCTGCCCCAGAGGCTCAGAGAAGCCTGCCTCAGGAGGGGGCCTGGGCCTCAGCACCCCCGGGCAGGGGTCTTCAGCCCCGTGTGCCGCGGCACCCTGGTGTGCCCCGAGGACGTGAACACAGGCCCGGCCTGACGATTCCGTCGGGGGCACCGCCCTCTCCCCCTGCGATTGTCAAATGAAAAAGGACAGCAGCTCACCATCAGCCGTCCAGTGGGAAGGCCGGTCTCGCGCCATAAGCGTAGGGCGTCCCCCAGACTGTATGCACACTCGGAACAATCGTAAAGGCGGTGTTGACGAACACGCATTCCATCCTCAACACTGAGCTGTCAGCGGCCCAAGTGCGTATAGATTTGGGGGGACGACCTGCACACAGGTCCCGTCACATGACAAGGCTGCCTCTGATTGGCTCATTTTTGGTACCAGAAATCCTCACGTGATTTTTTTTAAATATATTTTTTATTGATTTCACAGAGGAAGGGAAAGGGAGAGATAGAAACATCAATGATGAGGGAATCATTGATCGGCTGCCTCCTGCTCGCCCCCTACTGGGGATCAAGCCTGCAACCCAGGCACGTGCCCCGACCAGGACGTGAACCGTGACCTTCTTGCTCATAGGTCAACGCTCAGTCACTGAGCCACGCTGGCTGGGCGGCACCTGATTTTTTTAAAAAGTCACTTTGGAACAAAAAGCGTAGGCAATTACTTTTTTTTGGTATTAAATCTATTACGATTAAACTGCTTTTTGTCAGATCAGCAAACAATGCAGAATGTTAGCCGTTATCTTACGTGCGCCGTGAGCTGAAGGGTGAACATCGCCACTCAGAGCCCTTCCCCAGGCTTGGCCGGGGGCTCCAGGCCTGTTAGCGAGATGCGTGTGTCCCCTGGGCTCTGAGCTCCCTACGGGAGGTGTTCCGGAAGAAACTCCCTACGCCAAGCATGCCAAACTCACGGCCCGCGGGAATATTTTTGCAGCCCAGCCAATATAACGGTACATAAGAAACATTTTAATAAAAGTTTTGTAACTTAATTTTGATAATATCCTGTTATATGTAATTATTAATAACAAACTACGACGTTCGCTAACGACTGATGACTATATCGTGTTGCATTCGTTTCCCTCACACGCAGGCCCACCATTTCCCTCCACTAACTCCAGCAGTGAATGTTCTAGCAGCCGGTGGCCACGTCATCCGTCTTGGACTGACTTGCTTGGTGTGCGCAACAGGAAATATTTCGCTTTCGGGGAACAAGAAAAACAGGCTTATTTGCGTTACGCTTATTAATTTGTGCAGTTATTCAGTGTCTGGTAAGTTCAAGAAAAAATATTAATTTTCATTAAAATGTCCTATTATTTTATGTGAACGATGACTCAGCTATCTCAGCCCTTTGTATTCAGCATGTCTCTGTCGAAATAAACCTACGTTTCTATGAAAATGGAAGCTTTTGTGTTTTGTGGCCACATCCACGTAAACCTTGTTTGCTGGCCCGTGCTCGCCGTGAGTCTGACACGCTCGCCCTACTGTGTGTTCCTCCCCCTCGACCACCTGCCAATCACCCGCACATTAGAATCACCTGGGAATCTTGTTAAAATCCTGATTTCTGGCCGAAACCGGTTTGGCTCAGTGGCTAGAGCCTCGGCCTGCGGACTGAAGGATCCCAGGTTCGATTCCAATCAAGGGCATGTACCTGGGTTGCGGGCAGATCCCCAGTAGGGGGTGTGCAGGAGGCAGCTGATCAATGTTTCTAAC
>NW_006296809.1:1184810-1185659 GCF_000327345.1 Myotis davidii | reverse complement strand
ACCCGTGGTCAGCAGGGGACACAGAGCTGACTATTGACGGGCAAGGGCTTCCGGCCACACCTTCCACCTGACTTTGCTCTGAAACCCAGTCAGTCACCTCAGCCACGTCCACACCTGGACACTGCAGCCCGGGGAACGGCCACTCCTGTCTTTGGTTCCCGACCTCGGAGGTGCACTCAGTCCCTGAGCCCCAGAAATCCAACCTGCTAATTGGTGGAGCAGATGAGCCCGTGGCGACGCCTGCTGGCCGTTCTGGAGTCTGACCAGTCCTGGCGCTGTCAGCTGCTGTGCGTATAGATTTGGGGGGGGAGGGGACACCCTGTATGCAGGTGATATAACAGAGTTGCGTCTTTGTTGGCCCTGTTGCATAATAAGGGTGCATCTGATTGGTTAATTTTGGTACCAGAAATCCTTACCCAAGTACAGGCGCCTAATTTTTTAGCACGTCACTTTGGAGGGAAAAGGAGGCAATCGTCACTTTTTTTTCTTTGCCAGCAGCACCCCAAACAAGCAGCTCTGGGCACCAGTGAGGAAACTGAGGCGACCTGAACCCCGTGATCCCAGGGCCCCACCAGAGGGCGAGGCCCTTGGCACAGACAGGCGGGACCCCGAAGGAGGGGACCCAGCCAGCTCCAGGTCCCACTGGGTGGGTGCCCTCGCCGCCCCTGCACCACCACCTCCAACGTCCGCCCGGCCGCCAGCCCTCGAGGAGCACGGGGACTGGTGAGAGGGCCAGGCCCCCGGTGTGCCCTCCTCCTGCTGGTGGGGCTCCCACAGCTCCCCCGGACGGCGCTGCTGGTTCCGTATCACTGGCTGGGCCAGGCTGGGGTTCCCCCCACCGCTGAGCCT
>NW_006296809.1:1183195-1183455 GCF_000327345.1 Myotis davidii | reverse complement strand
GGCCCGAGCACAACGAGGGCCTGTCGATGGCGCCAGGCGCGTGTCGGCGCCTTCCAAGTATTAACCCCCCAACACCCTGCAAAGCGGGACTCGGCGTCCCCGCCTCCAGGTTGGGACCTTGGGGTCCGGAGACCCTGGAGCTGCCCGAGGCCATGACCGCAGGGTGGGGAGCGGGGTGGGTGCTGGGCCGTCACTCAGTCTGTCACCCCGTCTGTCCTGCGGCCTCGGGCGGGCCCTGCGGGGAGATGGCCTCCACGCGC
>NW_006296809.1:1182243-1182468 GCF_000327345.1 Myotis davidii | reverse complement strand
GTGGGGCTCATCCAGGTGGACCCGTCCCGGAGGCAGGTGCCCCTGAGGCTGCGCCGCGGCGTGCTGGTCGCGCTGCACACGGTCCTGCCCTACGTGCTGGACAAGGCCCTGCTCCACCTGGAGCAGGAGCTGCAGGCCAATGGCAACGGCGCCCGCCCAGCGCCGGGCAGCCTGGCACCCAGCGGGAGAGGCAGGTCTGGAGCCAGGCGCTGGGTGCACAGGCAG
>NW_006296809.1:1173460-1182167 GCF_000327345.1 Myotis davidii | reverse complement strand
GCCTGGGCTGCCTCCACCGGCTGCAGGGCTCCTGGTTCTACATCCACGGCGCCTTCTACCACCTGGCCAAGAGGCTCACCGGAGTCACCTACGTGAGTGCGGGCGCCGCCGCCCTGACCCGGGCGCCTGCGGGGGGCTGGCTCTTCAAGGCCTCTGGGCGAGCTGTCCTGGGGCTGGGCCCAAACCCTCCACTGGGTTTTGTTGGTTCGCATTTTACTAAAGAAAATAGAAAACAAGGAAGTTTAGTTTCCACAAACCCCGAGGGTGCGGCAAGTCTGCCTCGGGCCACACCCGGTGCAGGCCCTGCGCCTGCTCCTTCCTCAGAGCACAGGTCTGTGGCCACACCTCCCAGGCTGCCTGACGGTGGGTCACCTGTAGGTGTCTCCTGACGTACATGAGCCCCAATGCTGACAGCACCCGCTAGTCTTCCCTAGTCTTTGCCGCCTGCTCTGCTGGAGGACACTTCACACCCTCCTGTCCCAGTTCCCTGCCCCAGTCACCTAGGAGCCGCCCTGGGACCTGCCTGCCCACCAGCGGGTCCCCGGCCAGAGGGTCCTGGCTGCTCCCAGCATTGTGCTCCCTGTGAGGAAGCCCACCCTCCCCCTGCCCTCTCACCTCCCTCAGCAGCATGGTCCCGGGCGCGGTGCCTCCCCCGGGTCAGTCTCGTCCCCACGGCTCCGCTGTGTGCTGCCGAGCTGCCGTCACCAAGGAGCCTGGAAACTCGAGGCTCGCCCAGAGGGCGTTTCCCTCTGCGGGGCCCGGGCTGCCGCGGGCTCTTCTCTGCCAGGCACCGGGCCCGGCCCGTCTGCTGACGTGGCTGCCTCCACTCCCCGCCAAGGGAAGGAGGTGGGCAGTGGACATGGCCAGAAGCTGCCCCGTCACTGGCTGCAGGAGGGGCCAGCTGGCACAGTCACGCCAGTGGCACGGTGGTGAGCAGCTGCCACGGGAGCTGCCCTGCCCCACTGGGTGCTCTTCCTCGGGCTTCTTTGCTGGTTCCTTTCTTCTCGGCGTTGGGGTCCCTGGATGTCCCCCCACCCCCAGGTGTGCAGCCAGAGTGGTCAGCTCACTTCTCGCTCCTCTGCTGGGACGAGACCCTGAGCTGTCCAGCAGCGTCCCTGACTGCCCCCCACCTGTGCTCAGCCCTGGGAGGTGCCCCTGCCCTCCTCACTCACCTAAGCCCATGCCATTCTCCGTCCCCCTGTGCACCGAGGGGGCAGGGCTGGGCCTCATTTGACAGGACACTCGAGTGCAGGCAGGGCTGGCCTCCAGGCGGTCCAGTCTGTGCCGGTCGTGACTGTTCCCCCGGCGTCCTTGACAGCTCCGCCTCCACCGCCCACCTGCAGAGGACCTGAGGGCCCGGGCGAGCTACCGGCTGCTGGGCCTGGTCTCCCTGCTGCACCTGGCGCTGTCCCTGGGCCTGCAGCTCTACGGCTTCCGGCAGAGGCAGCGCGCCCAGCGGGAGTGGAAGCTGCACCGCAGGCTGTCTCACCGCAGGTGAGCGGGCGGCACCAGGGCTCGGGGCGGCTCAGCCAGGACTTGGAGGCTCAGTCCTCCCCCTGCACCCCCACCCCCCGCAGGAGCCTCACGGAGGAGAGAGCGGTGTCCCGGACCTCGCTGTGCACCCTGTGCCTGGAGGAGCGCAGGCACTCGACGGCCACGCCCTGCGGCCACCTGTTCTGCTGGGAGTGCATCACCCAGTGGTGCGACACCAAGGTCAGCAGCCCTCGGAGCACAGGTCCCGGGGGACCGCCAGGCGGCCGTCCTGAAACGGGGGAGGGCGGGTGTCTTTAAACCCCCAGGTGGGCAGGTAGGGGGTCGGGTCAGGAGTCCAGGCACCACAACTGCCTGTGGACACTCTGCCAGAAGCATCCGAGCTCACCGCTCCTGGGAGGGTCTCCCTTCCTGGAGGCTCCTGGTCACACATGCCAGACAGGCGCCCAGCATGACGGCCGTGTGGGAGCTCGGGGTGAGGGGCACCGAGCCTCGCCTCCATCTGACCCAGGAGGCCTGGTCCTGCCCCCCCCACCCCTTCATGGCGAGCTCGCCGCACCCAGCATCTCCAGGACGGGGCTGAGGGGAGTGGGAGGGCCACCCGGTGAGGAGGTGAACGGGGCGAGATGCTCACTGTTCACCCCTCGGCTGCCCCGTGGGTGCCTGGCAGGCGAGCAGCCAACCTTGCAGGGCTGGAGGGAGGCCAACCTGGTCTCACCCAGGTGGCCCTTGGGGGTGGGACTGCCCGGCTTCAGGAAACGGGACGGGCGATGGGCACAGGCAGCCCCGTGGGCATCTCAACCCCCGTCCCGTCACCGTGCCAGGCTGGCCGTCTTGCCGGCGGGTCGCTGCTCTGGCTGCAGTTCCCTGCTCTTCCCAGCGCCCGGGTGAGCGCCTTTTCAGGCTGCGGCTTCAAAGACATGCAAACTGTCTTGTGTTACGTTGATGGAGGGGCCAGTGGGGCGCACCCCATGTGACCTCTTCCTCCCCTCCCCCCAGACGGAGTGTCCCCTGTGCCGGGAGAGGTTCCCTCCCCAGAAGCTGGTCTACCTGCGGCACTTCCGGTGACAGGATGGACGGACGGAGCCACCGGCAGCCGCCTGTCAGGAGACGTAATGGATTCTGACGAACTTGCACAGAAACCGTAAAATCCTCTGATTTTTTTATCACAGGAGATGCTGCGCCGGCAGCTCAGGAGGACGAGCTGGGCGGCTGGTCCAAGGCTCCCGGCCAGGTTCAGGCAGGGGCTCCGCTCAGTTCAGTTCCCACCGGCCCCGTGGCAACCCCCTCGCCCCGCAGTGCCAGGCGGTGGCTCTGCAGGGACTCGCTCCCCGAGGCCAGGTCCTAGGCCCTCCCTTCCCCAGACCACAGAGCTGAGGACACACCGGTCCCTTCTGTGATGAGAAGACCAGCCGACATCGGGTGGGCAAGAGGATGTGGCCTGAGTGGGCAAGTGCAGCCCGCCAGCCCCCCACCTACTAACCCTGCCCCCACCACAGCCGCTGCGGGGCGGCCAGGCACAGCCCCTCACGGGCACGGAGACCAGGGCACCCAGCAAGTGCCTCTCCTCACCTGAGGGTTCCCTGTTGACGGTTAGAGGAAGGGAAGGGAGACAGACACATGGACATGACACACGGACCAGTTGCCTCTCACCTGCGCCCCAACCTGGGCCCGAGATCAAACCTGCAACCGAAGTATGTGCCTCTGACCAGACTCGAACCCATGACCATCCAGTCTGTGGGCTGAAGCTCTAACTGCTGAGCCAAACCAGCCTTAATTCACATGTCGAGTCTGTTCCCATTTAGGACACTGGTCTGTCCTGGTCCCTACAGACTGAGATCCCCCCACCCGGGGCTCCTGCTGGGCAGCCAGCTTTTCCGAGTTTCCTAACCCTGAGGCCACAGACCCCCTCAGAGGCCGGCGCTGGGACAGCCGTCACCCATGTCCAGCTACTTCCTGCCACATACTGTATCTTCCAGGTTTTAAACCGTTTAACTTGTGCCAGAGACAGAACTTCGCCCTAAGTCCCCTTAAGAAGCGAATTCCACAGTAGGCCATAGGCTGGGGCCACCCGCCCGGGCCAGGCCCTCGGTCTCCGTGGCACCCCCGCGGCAGTGCAGACGGGCCTGGGCCGAGGCCGCTCCCTAGGGCGAGTTGTCCAGCAACAGACGCTGTTCTCCGCGGGAGTGAAGGTCACGGGCCACTGGCGGGGCCGGCCTGAGCAGCAGACCCCAGACGGGAGGCCCAGGGCAGGCCACCACCAGCCCCGAAATCCTTGACTTACACTCAGCCAAGCGCACAGCTTCCCGCCGCACCGGGCCTAAGCGCTTACAAGGGCGACGGTGTGAGAGGTGAGGCAGTCTGAACTGGCCTCCGCCGGGCAAGGGCGGCTCTGTGGGTCAGAGCCCCGTCCTGGCACCAAAGGGTTGTGGGTTTGATGGGGGGGAGGGGGCACATACAGGAGGCAGCTCACAGCTGTCCCTCTGACATCGATGTATTTCTCCCCCCTCCTCTCTCTAAAATCAAACGAATAAACACGTATCCTGGGGGGAAGTTTTAAAAAGCAGGAGCTCAAGCCCAGAAACGCGGTAACCCCCAATGTCAGAAACCCTACGGCAGCCGGGAAGCTGCTCGGCCGCAGTCTGCACCCGACGTGAGAACGGACGGCGCACAGCTCCGCGCCGCCCCAGCCCTGCCTCGCTCTGCCCACCCTGCGCCTGGGCAGAGGTCCCCGCGGGCGCCTCTGGATAAAGACTCCATGAGAAGGGCACACCGTCTTTAATAAAGTTTGAATTAAAAAGTCACTGAGTAAAGGGGTCACGAGTATGTTTCCATCACATCGGACGTCGGCATGCAGGTCCCAGCTGATCCTCGCAGGGAGCCGGCCGGACCCACAGAACCAGGAACATTCACATTCAGCAACTCTTCACGGATGAAAGAAATAGGTCAAAATAATCTCAAACAATTAAAATATATATTTATAATTCCAGGCCCCAAGAGCAATCACGTGGCTAGGACCAGAGCTTCCAGTCACGAGGCCGGTGGGACCACCTCCGCGAGGCGAGGCTGGGAAGCGGCTGGGACCCAGCATTCGTGCCACCTCGTGAACGCAGCTGCTCCACCGCAGGCTCCGCTGGGCCGGGCCACGGCCGCCTAGGGGGTCCTTCGCCCCCAGCCCCCTCGACTGGCCGCCCAGCCTGACTGACTCATTCTGTCCATTTAAACACCTGGTGTCACTGTAAATGAATCAATGCAATGCAGGTTCCGTGTCAGTTTCCTCGAGAACCTGTTATTTCAGTTACAAATAATTGAAGCTCCTTTTTAAAAAGAAAATCCAACTCCCTCGCCATCAACTACTTTATGTGAAGAAAGAGGCGCTGTTACAACGGCTCAGACGCGCCGAGGGCTCCGGGGGGCGGCCGGGCGGCCGTCTAACTCGCAAACGTCTTGCCCGCGTCCTCCTTCCCCTTGTACGTCCTCTTGCCGTGCGTGAACGGGATGTACCGGTACTTGATCATGTGCTGGGGACAGACAGACAGACACATCGGCGATAAGCTTCCATCCCAGGTGTCACCTGCTGCGGGGCCACCGGGGGCTGGGGAGCAGGGGGTGAGGGGTCGGGGAAAGGTCCCGAGAGCGGGCCGGCCGGGCTAGGAGGCGCCCCGACATCAGTGAGGTGGGCAGTGGGTCGGCCCAGGCCTGTTTTAGGGCAGTTGTGCATAACCCCTGCACCATCCGGCCAGTCCCGGCTCTGACCCACAGGACGCCATGCCCAGGAGGAGGGCACAACCCAGGGCCTTTCCTACCCAGCCCCGTTCCCAACACCGGCCATGGCCCAGAACCGCTGGCAGAGGGGAGCGAGCCCGCACCCCCCCACCACGTCTGCAGAGCTTCCTGCAGACGAGGCAGGTTCCACGTGGCGCCTGCCCTCCCTACGTGCCGTGGCCACTGCAGACGGCACCGCCTTTCCGGGCTTGGCGCCCCTGGGGGTACCTTGATCTGCCTCTTCATGGTGATGCAGAAGAGCATGATGAAGTACATGACCAGGATGGGCCAGAACACCGGAACGTTGAACGCCTCGAAGAAGGTGCAGACCATGGCCACCAGGATGCCCTTGGTGGCCGAGTGCCTGACGGGAGGAGGGAAGGTGAGCGCACGCACACGGGCTGCACGCAGCTGTGTCCTACGCCCCCCAGTCTGACTGCAGTGAGGGTGCTGACGCCGCTCCCCAGGGACCACGAGGGCCAGGCAGCTCCCAGGGCTCCACAGTGCAGCCCGGCCCACGGCCCCACTGAACCGCCTCCTGGGCTCCCCTTCCTACAGAGCAAAGGCCAGCTTCCTCGGGGCTCCCAGGCGCACCCCCAGCATAGCTCAGTCCCCGACACGCCCAGAATACAGAGCAAAGATGTGGTGGCTCACTCCCTTCAGGGTTTTGATCCAACAAATACAGGACAGAGAGGGCACAGAGCCCCCATGCCCCCGACAGTGGAGTTACCAGTCCTCCTGTCACCCTCCCATCACCGCCTCACGCAGATGTCACCGCCTCTAGGGCATCTGGGTACCAGCCAGCCTCGCACCAGAGCACAGCACTTCCCAGGGCGCAGCCGCCCCAGCACCGGTCCCAGGTGGCCCAGCCCCATGTGCGTAGGACACCCAAGCGGACAGGAGCTGGTCCAGCTGCCTCCACCAGAAGGGGTGCCGTGCGTGGAGCAGGACAGGGACTGTTATGCAGCCCACCCTTTGGGGGCAAGCCTGCAACGTTCCGGGAGGCTCTGCCCAAAAGCAACCTCTTTGCTCGTTTCAAAGAGCTTTGGCCTCAACCAGCAACTGGGAGAGGCCACTGGGCAGCAGTCCCCCAGGGCCCTGGGCCCAGCCACGCCCGTGGGCACGGAGCTCCTGCTGGGGTGACAAACGTTCCAGACAGAGGAGGACACCGCTCATTTCTCTGAAACGCCCAACGTGCTGGCTGACGTGAACCAATCGGTCTGTTCCCAGGCTCACCCACCAGCCGCGAGGACAGCAGCGCTAGGGGTTCACTCACCAAAACTTAAACTCCGGGAGCCTCCGGATGAACGGCCGGAACTCCTCGTTCTGTTTGGTTGGCAACGAGGGGCCGTCATCTGAAAGGCAGAAGGTCGGTCAGGAAAGCGCAGCCGCCTCCTTTACTTCCACGACCCATTTCCGTGCCCCCGACGCTCGGGAAGGAGACGGCCTAACGCGAAGCAGCTTCGTGTCATTCCGGCAAGGCAAGGCGGGCCCCCAGCCAAGTCAGAATCAACTCGTTATTTCAGAAAGGTCAAGTGAGAGTTCCTTTTAAAGAAGAACTTGCACATATTTTACAATTCCTTAAAAATTCAACTACACGTGAGTTAAAGTGAGGAACACACCACCCACACCACACAAAGGAGCACGAGGGAGACGGGGCATTCGCACGGGGGCTGAGCCCGCCCAACCTCACCGGTGCCACCCCACCTGAGACAGCTGCCTGCTGCTGCTAGAGGAGCTGTGGCCACAGACATGGCCTCAGGTTCTCCCCACCTCCCCCCAAGGGCCACATCTCGTGGGGTGTGGGCTCCTTTCACGTTTCCACCCAAAAGCCTGTAAGGAGTCGGGGCTCCGGGTCAGCACTGCACAGCCCAGGACACACCGGCGCTTCCTCCCCAGCGAGGGCGTCCTCAGGCGCTGGGACAGGGCTCGCCCTCCCTGCTGCCCACCAGCGGCACTTGCCCTCCCTGCCCAGGAACGGCCCTACCTGCCCACCTGCCAGGAACGGCCGGGGCAGTGGGGCCAAGACCTTCCAGCCCAGGGCCTGGGAACCAGAGCTCCACCCTCCATGGAGCTGGCCGGCGCTCTGGCCTGGTGGCCATCACCAGCCCCGTTGCCATGGGAAGCTCTGGCTACGTGAGTGTGGAGGCGCCTGCAAGCCGGGCGGGTGGTCTCGGAAGGAGCAGACCCTGCACCCCCTCCGCATGCGGCCCCGACACGCTACACAGCCCGGTGCCTCGGTTTCGCCTGCACGTCGGGAGGCAGAGGGAACACCCGCCGCACACGGCTGTCCGTCCGGGGCTTCATGGTCATTCCACGAGCACCTGAACGCCGTGCTCCAGGCCCACAGGGGGCGTTTCCGGAGGACAGAGCGGCCCTGAGCAGCACGCGGGGGCGCCTACCTGAGTCCTCCATCAAGGACGGGTCCACCTTGGGAGACAGGAAAGCGATGAAGAGGTTCAGGTGGTAGATCCCCAAGGCGTAGGTCACGATGTACCAGCCCTGGGGGAGAGGAGCAGGTCAGGCGCCCAGCCGCACCCTGACCGCGCCGGGGTGCCCGGCAGACGCCAGACCGCGGGCCAAACTGAGAGCGGACACGTTCCTCGCGGCAGGGGGGTCACAACGAGGGACAACAAAGTGGCGACTGTCCACGGGGTCAGTTTTCTGCTCTCTGTGTCTTCACAGTGGACAAGCCAGAGGGCCCGTCAGAGGCACACACCCCTGAAGCCACCAGCTCCTGGGAGCGCAGAGGGAGGTTCCTCAAGGCTGTGCCGGGGCCGCGTCCATGTTTGCGGCCCCTCCGCTGCCGGCACGGGCCGGCTGACAGCCCCGCTGCACCTCACATCTGTGCTCACACTGAGGAGTGCCTTCCTCTCTCCCAGCAGGAAATCAAGAAAGCGGGTAAGAATGTTCTAGAGCCCGATGTCCTCGGGAACGAGGCGGGGGAAACCCTGCAGGACGTGCACACACTTACCTGCACCTGAGCTCACTTTCGAAAGCCTGGCCACCCTCCAGGTCAGAGCGGGCCCAGGCGTGGGTGCCAGTGACCGCGCAGCTCCGCGCAGGTGTGACTGGAACAGTCACGTGACCCCGCCCAGCTTCTCTCATTCTTCCCATTACAGAACGGACCGAGTTCCCACTAAAGCCAATGGCAGTGAATCCACCGGAATCGCAGGTGTCCCGTCCCGCAGACCCCGTCCTGCTGCACTGGCCCAGGAGCCCCGGGGGGCGGACTGGCGGGGACACGTCCAGGAACAACACCCAGGGCGAGTTTCCACTCTGCGCCTGTGGGACCATCCGCAGCCTGGACACATCGGCGCCCAGCAAACGCCGTGTCCCCCGAGGAGCACGGCCTCCTGTCCCAGGCCGCGCCTGGGAGGAGCCCGCATGGCCAGGAAACACCTTCCTGCTCCAGAGAAAACACCGGACGAGGCCTGAGCCTGGAAGCTCG
>NW_006296809.1:1171771-1173309 GCF_000327345.1 Myotis davidii | reverse complement strand
ACGAGAACCCGCCTCGGGCCCGGCAGTCACCACAGCGCACGCGCACGCCAGGCAGAGGCAGCAGCCCAGCAGCACGGGGACGCGGCCCGTCTCGCCGCGGCCACACCCACCTGCAGCAGGTAGACCCGGACCATGTAGACGAAGGTCAGGCCCAGCGTCGCCACCCATCGCACGGCCGTGTGCGGCGTGGACTTGTCCAGCCAGGACTGGTAGATCTGCAAGGACAGGGCAGGAGGGCACGCGCGTCACCCACCCGCACCCCCACCCCGCGGGCCTCTGGCGGAGCATCCGCGGGCGGCAGCCATGACGCTGACCCCAAACTGATGGCAACCACTGGAGGCAGGTCCAGTCCGCGGGCAAACACAGCACAGAACAAGCTCTCACCGCAGGCGCCCTCAGCACCAGGAGGCCTGCCCGAGGCAGGAAAGTGCGCACCTCGGAGTCGCCACCTGCACGCAGGACCCAGCCCAGGCCCCGAGGAGCCGGCCCAACCAGCAGCGTGGAGCGGGCACAGGTGGCACCACTGCAGCCGTGGAGTTTGCAGAGGAACTCGAATTTATATGCACACACACACGTATACGTGCCTGCACGTGTGTAATTAGTATGTATGCTTCCAACTCTACTTTTGAAATTGCTTAATCTTAACATTTAAGTTTTAATTGTGGAAATCTTCACCCGGTCATAAAAGTACAGAACGTGCGAGCCCAGACATACCCCTCCCCGCTCCCACTGGAGTTGTTCACATCGCTCTTCACGTGAAAACTGACAGCACAACACGCGTGGTGCTGGGGCATCGTGGAGGCGCTGCTGGCCGCACGCCACACACGCTCTGCCCCAGCCCACGCTGGGTCCAGCCGCCGTGCACACACCGGGCAAGGGGCCACGGGTGCAGACGCAGGTGGCCGGGAAGGGCGGCCAGATCAGAGTCGGGGGGCTGCTACGTCTGTACCGCTTGGGAGCTAAGGATGGTTTTCTCATTATTAAAGGTTGGAAAACAACCCAGAAACCAAGTGTGGGGCCAAGACCAGGGGTCGTCCATCATTGGCCCCTCTGAGAAGACACGGCCCCTGACAGAGGGAGCCGGTCCTGAGAGCGAGTGCGAGGCTCCTGTGCACCCCTGCCCCGCGGGCCCCCCCATCCTGCAGACACACCCCGCCCCATAGACACCCCTGCCCAACGGACACCCCTGCCCCGTGGACACACCCCACTCTGTGGACACTGCCCAGCACAGCTCTTGTGCACACGTGCGCACAGGCACCCCGACACCCACCTGGCCGAGGCGTGTGAAGAACCTGTACACCACAGAAGGCTTCCCGTGGACGGAGTCTCCCACGCTGTCCCCTTCGGACATCCTGTAACTGAGAAGGCGCAGGCGCGGTCAGACCAGGAAGCAGGCAGGTCTGGGCCCTTTCGCCACCTCCGGGGAGCAGCTCAGTGCCAGCTTCCCCGCACCACCGCCGGCTTCTGGGCGCCTCCCCGTGAGCTGCCCTGGACAAGAACAGCAGGTGACACGGCTGGTGGCAGGCCAGGAAGGCACG
>NW_006296809.1:1171276-1171483 GCF_000327345.1 Myotis davidii | reverse complement strand
GGCCCCCCCCCGCCCCTCCACCGGGAGGAAGACGCCACGCCGACCTCAGGTGGTCAGCTGCCGCGCCCCAGTTCCTTATCGGCCAGCGGGGTAACCCTAGCTGCTCATGACTATTGCAACGCGCTGCCGTGGTTCCGAGGGCTGACCCGCGAGCACCCACAGCACCAGGCCAGCGGGCAGCATCGCCCGGCGTCACTGGGAGGAGCC
>NW_006296809.1:1170295-1171113 GCF_000327345.1 Myotis davidii | reverse complement strand
CAGGGCTCGCCTCCCACCCGCCGGCCGCTGCCCGATCTGTGGGGTGAGAAGGACCCAGGACTAAGCTGGCGAGGACGCCAGGACCAAGCTCACGCTGCCCCCAACCTACAGGCGGCACCACCCCTACCACAGCCGGCTCGTTCCCAAGGCCCCAGGTTCCTCGTCTGGAAAATGGCGTCGCGCGCAGGCAGCCCGTCCCGTTCTCAGACAGGACAGTGGCTGAAGGCGTCTGGGTCGTCACTAATTCTTTTTATTTTCTGGCAATGTGTAAGAGCTTTCTAGACATGATGTTGTTCATGGAATTGACTACCTGCTCACACTTCCATTAACAAACAAAACACAAGGCAGTGATTTCTCAAAACTACTAATTGGTGTGAATTCTCTCAGACGGGCTTTCCTAATGGCTGATGCTCGTATGAGGAGTTTTTTATTTCTCACGAGGATGGAAAATTCCAGTTCAGCTTCAAAAACAGTCACAAGTATGTACGTGCCAGACACCTTGCTGGGTGTGTTCATGTGCATCATCTCATTCAGTTCCCACTGTATCCCTGGCGGGCTGCTAGCATTAGTCTATGTCACAGGTGAAACCTGAATAAGACATAGTTGAATCTGATTTAACTCAGTTAGTGTGACTGCTTTTCATTTCTTCCCTCCTCTCCCTCCCTTCATTTTTCTTTTCTTTCATCATTTTTTTCCTATTTCCTACTCCTTTTCTTTTCCATTTATGCTTTCACTTCCTTTTCCTCCCTGGCTGTTCATCATATTCTCCCTCTCTCTCTCTCTCTCTCTCTCTCTCTCTCTCTCTCTCTTTTTTTCTC
>NW_006296809.1:1169108-1169444 GCF_000327345.1 Myotis davidii | reverse complement strand
GTCTCCGAGGGCCGCGGGGAGAAGGACGCGGGCAGGGGCCGCGCCGGTGCTTCGCTCGGTCCGGGAAGGGGCAGGCTAGCACTTCCGCTCTGTACTGCGCGGCGCCGCCTCCGGGCTTCCAAGATGGACGCCGGGGCGGAGCCAAGAGCCTCCAACCATTTCCGCTTCCGGTGCGGGCGCCTTTTCCCGGCGGAAAGAACGTAAGCAGCGGAAGTACGCTGGGCCGCGCAGGCGCAGGCGCGTCTTCTGGCTCCGGGCCCGAACGACGCCACTCCAGATCTTGTGATCGCCCAGAGACTGGGCCCGTGACCACACCCCTAGCGACCAACGAACCAA
>NW_006296809.1:1167170-1168607 GCF_000327345.1 Myotis davidii | reverse complement strand
GGGCCCCGCCTCCGGGTGCGCGGGGGCCCCGCGGGATGGGCGGGGGACGGGGTCTCGGGGCCTGGAGACCGAGGCGGAAGGAGCCCGAGCCTGGACGCGCGGTTCAGAGGTTTGACGGGAGCTGTCCTTAGAGTTAGGGGAAAGGGACTGGAGTGAACTCCGAGTCCGCTCCGCTCTCTTCCGGTAGAACCTGACCTCGTTTTCGGCAGATGCAGGAGTCTGATGACGCCACACTCCCCTAGAACCGCTCCCCCCAAGTTGTGCCCCGCATACCAGGGGGCTGGTGGGGGTGGGAGTGGGGGGTGGTGCGCCCAGCAGCGGCGTGGCGGGAGGGAGGGCTTTGTCCTGATGGGACTGGAGGCCACCGGAGGGGCCCGCTTCCGGAAGTGTGGTAGCAGTCATCTCAGGTAGAAACTGTAGTTTAGCTCTAACCCTGCTGTTTGGTTTCCGTACTTATTTGCTTTGTTTAACAATAGAAAGGTTATTTTGATTTTCTGAATTATACAAGTCATCCCATTCGATTAAATACCCTATTGATTATGTGACTCCCCCATTTGTAGTGGTCATACTGGTCTGAGAAAGCACATTTCCCTTTACCTGGGAAGGACAGCACAGTTATCCCAAGGTCAGAGGACTCCCGTTAACGTGTCCCTGTTGACTCGTGCTCCGGAGACCCCAAAACTGTGATTTAAATAACAGGCTTAAGT
Source organism: Myotis davidii (assembly GCF_000327345.1). NCBI lineage: Eukaryota > Metazoa > Chordata > Mammalia > Chiroptera > Vespertilionidae > Myotis > Myotis davidii. The sequence continues at coordinate 1,167,900 of NW_006296809.1, read as the reverse complement.
CTGACCAGGTTCCTCATTCCAGACCGAGGGCTCTAGAGAATGTGTTTCTGTCAGTTCAGGGATCCAGACCCCAAAACTGTAATTTAGACAACATGCTGCTTCTGCTTCTGTAACTGCTTTTTTGCAAATCAGGTTCCTCATTCCAAACCTTGGGATGGAATCAATACCTTTGTGATCTTTGCCTGTATCAGTCTGGTGTTTCGGCCATCTTCTCGCTATGAGATCTGGGAGTCCTTCCTCTGGCTAATTAGACTCAGCTCCGAAGTCCCCTCTTCACTCCCTCAAGGCCCTCCCACCGGGCCTGCCTCCCTGCACTGAGTAGGCGCTCATCATGTTCGATGCTTAAGCAAACGAAGGAGTGGGGGCGGGGTGGACAGTACGCAGGACCAGTCCTGACCCCCAGACGGAAGCCTCGGGCAGCCGTGTCGGGGGGTCACGGGTGGGGAGGTGCACAGGCACCCCCAGACCACCCCACCCGGAGCGCTTGCTGGACGTCAGCCAGGCTGCCTGTGCCACGTGCTCACCCGCGCATCCTCTTCGATATGCAGGTTACGGTGTCTACACCTACCCCAATTCCTTCTTCCGGTACGAAGGGGAATGGAAGGGCGGGAAGACCCACGGTAAGAAGCGGCCACCCTGCAGCCAGCAGCCCCTTTCCTCCGGTTGCTGGGGAGGCGGGCGGCACCAGGTGCCCGCGGGCCTGGGACCCCCACTGTCGCTGTCGCCCAGG
>NW_006296809.1:1165964-1166755 GCF_000327345.1 Myotis davidii | reverse complement strand
ACACACCAAGGTTGTGCCTTTGACTGGAAATCGGGCCGACCGAGCCCCGTGGGCCCGCGGGCTGACGCTCTAACCACGAGCAGAGCTGGCGGGGCCTGTGGTGTTTTCCTCCGTGAGCGCTTGTACCTGTGGGCCCCACCTTTGGCTTTTCCGGATGGCAGCGCTTTTGCCAGAGATTTCTCACTTTCACTCAAGCCGAGGACTCCCCCTCCCGCCCCTCCCTGAGAAACAGCCAGGCGGGCACTCCGGCACTGCGGGCGTGACGTCGCCGTTTCCCTCTCCAGGCCGCGGGAAGCTGCTGTTTAAGGATGGAAGTTACTACCAGGGCGAGTTTGCCGACGGGGAGATCATGGGCCAAGGCTGCCGCCACTGGGCCGCCACAGGTGAGCCCCGAGACCCTGGCAGCCTCTGACTCCCTTCTCTCAACCATCTCCCTTCTGGGTGCGAAGGCACTTCCGGCTGTAAACTGGGGGCCCTGGTTCCCCTGAGGGGTCACAGCCCGTGCCAGCCAGGGGTGGGGTGCTGGGGTGCTGCCCACAGTGAGGCCAGGGGCGGCCTCCCGACCCTCAGACCCCCAGACCCTCATGGGCAAGCGTGGGGGTCAATTCCCAGTGAGAGAAGGCTCAACCCTCGGATCTGGGACACCGCTGCCCACCGAGGGCCCCGGGGTGGGCTTTGCAGGAACCAAGAGGGCAGGTCAAGATCCGCCGGGTCCTGTGGCCCCTCGTAAACCAGGGTCCGCCCTGAACCGGCCCTGCTGCCGCCACCGCTCAGGGGACGGCGGGTGACAC
>NW_006296809.1:1165020-1165738 GCF_000327345.1 Myotis davidii | reverse complement strand
GGTGGGTGGGCCCGGGGCCCTGCACCTGACCAGGGGCTGGTGTCCCCTCAGGTCTGGAGCCCCAGCCCCCACGTGCCTGTGGGTGGGAAGGAGGCGAGGGTGCACTCCTGCCCCCGGAGCCGTGGCTGGCACAGTGTGGGGGGGGCCTGTGCCTGTGACGCCAACCACCGCTTGTGACAAGCCCCCCAAAACCTAGTGGCACAGCCCTGGCCAGTTTGGCTCAGTGGATGGAGCATTGGCCTGAGGACTGAAGGGTCCCGGGTTTAATTCTGGCCAAGGGCACGTACCTGGGTGGCAGGCTCAATCCCCGGCCCGGGTCGGGGCGTATGTGGGAGTAACCAGCCCACGTCCCCGAAGCCCAGCCGCCCGAGGCGAGCAGGACGTCCTCTGAGTGTTGCTCATGTTAGAAGTAGGGGTGGGCCCAGCGGGCGGGGCTCAGGGGCTGAGCTTCGGCCCATGAACCCGGAGGCCACGGTTCGATTCCAGCCCGGACACGTGCCCGGATTGCGGGCTCCATCCCCAGGAGGGGGCCAGCCCACCCATGAACCCCCCCTCCCCCACTCCCTCTAAAAATCAATGGGAAATATTCCCGGGTGAGGATTCACACACAAGACAAAACCCAGTGGCTGGAACAACCCCGTTTATTACTTACTTGCAATCCCGGGTCCGAGGTCGGCCTGGGCTCAGCCTGCCCGGGTAGGCCTCAGCGCGGGCACAG
>NW_006296809.1:1164475-1164970 GCF_000327345.1 Myotis davidii | reverse complement strand
TTTCCGCCCAATCTGGGGTTCGCTTGTGCCGGGGGCATTGAAAGTGGCCATGGAGCCCGGCCGGCGTGGCTCAGGGGCTGAGCTTCGGCCCATGAACCCGGAGGCCACGGTTCGATTCCAGCCCGGACACGTGCCCGGATTGCGGGCTCCATCCCCAGGAGGGGGCCAGCCCACCCATGACTCTCCCATCATTGATGTCTCTCTCTCTCTCCCTCTCCCTTCCTCTCTGAAATCAACAAAAATACATTTTTAATAAGTCAATGAAAGCAGTAGGAATGGCCTCGCACCCCCGACTGTCCAAACCGGAAAACCTGGATCTAGACAGAGGCCCCTAGAATGGGCCACTCAGGCCTCGCCAGTCACACGCAGGTTCTGGTACACACACGCGTGCACACACGCCCCACAAACAGGTCTGGGGCGCGTAGCATCGCCCCCCCTCACCCCCCCACCCCCGCACACACAGCAGGCGCGCCGGCCTCCGTGTGCCCGCCCTCA
>NW_006296809.1:1163903-1164332 GCF_000327345.1 Myotis davidii | reverse complement strand
CCCGGCGCTCGGCCTGCAGCTGGGCTCTGGCTCCTCCGCAGGACACGGGCGTCTGGTGGACCAGGACGGGCACGTGTACTGCGGGTCCTTCCACAACAACAAGCGACATGGCCGCGGGCACATGGCCTTCCCGTGAGTACGTGGCCCGAGGCCTGAGCCCGGGGCCCTCGGAGTGTGGGGGTCTGCACTCCCCTCGGTCACGGACTGGCCGTGCACGTGGTTCGGGGCTCTGGCTTTCTGGGATTTGTGGGTTCACCTCCCCCTTTTCTTCCCTGTGTGTCCCCTCCGAGCCCCACACCCCTGGGGGCTAGTCCCACCCCTGGGGGCTGAGTCCCGCACCTGGGGGCCTGAGTCCCACACCTGGGGGGCTGAGTCCCGCACCTGGGGGCCGAGTCCCGCACCTGGGGGGGGGCATGTGCTCTCAGGACA
>NW_006296809.1:1162188-1162500 GCF_000327345.1 Myotis davidii | reverse complement strand
TCCCGCAGGGACAGTGGCACAGCGACGTCCGCAGCGGCCTGGGCAGCCTGGCCCACTGCTCCGGGCTCGTCTACAGGGGCATGTGGATCAACGGCCACCCGGTGGGTAGGTGTCCCCCGGGCTCTCCCGATCCTGGGGTTCCCCACCCACGGGCCCTGAGCATCTGCACCCACGGCCTCCGTCCGGTCCCACCTGAGCTCCGCACATGACATGAGCACAGGTGGCCAGTGGCCTGCAGGGGCCTCCTCTGGGGGCTGCCTCCTCCCCGTGCTGCCCCCCGCCCGAGCATTAAAGTGGCCCCAACAGGACGAG
>NW_006296809.1:1161792-1162123 GCF_000327345.1 Myotis davidii | reverse complement strand
CCTGGGGCTCTGGCCTCGGGCGCCGCGGGCAGGTGGACCGGCACCCAGGACGCCTCTGCTCTCTCCAGGGCGAGCCGCGAGGACGGTGATTCTGGGCCCCGAGGTGATGGACGTGGCCCCAGGCGCCTCCTTCACGGTGCGCGTGCAGCTGCTGCAGGACAACGGAGCAGTGGCCGCCAGTGAGCAAGAAGCCGCATGTGTACACGTGCATGAGCCCGTGTGAGCATGTGCGTGAGCCCGTGTGTGCATGTGTGTGAGCCCGTGTGAGCATTGCGTGAGCCCGTGTGTGCATGTGCGTGAGCTCGTGTGTGCATGTGCGTGAGCTCGTGTG
>NW_006296809.1:1113895-1118830 GCF_000327345.1 Myotis davidii | reverse complement strand
GTGAGCTCGTGTGAGCATTGCGTGAGCTCGTGTGTGCATGTGCGTGAGCTCGTGTGTGCATGTGCGTGAGCCCGTGTGTGCATGTGCGTGAGCTCGTGTGAGCATTGCGTGAGCCCGTGTGTGCATGTGCGTGAGCCCGTGTGAGCATTGCGTGAGCTCATGTGTGCATGTGTGTGAGCTCGTGTGTGCACGTGTGCGAACGTGTGCTGTGCATGCCCGTGTGCGGTGGTCACGCACTCACAGAGCGAGGGGACGGGACGGTGACAGTGCAGCACCGGGTGCGTCTGCGTAGGCCAGTCCGGCCAGGAGGGGAGGAAGGCCTCGGCCTGGGAGGGAATCAGGCCACTTCCCCCCGTCCTGCTGCTCTTCCCGGGACGGTCAGCCCAGTGGTGAGGCCGGGGAGGGACAGGCCGGCCTCCCACAGAGGGTCCCCCTCCCCCCGGCCTCCTGAGACACCACGGCGGGTGGGAGGGGGAGCAGGACCCGTTAATAACCGCACAGGATTCCTGATGTCACACTTGCCTTAGCTCAGCGAGCTTTTTTTTAAACATATTTTTACTGGAGGCCCCGTGCACAGATTCGTGCACATTGAAAGGATATTAATTAGAAGGTGGCTGGTGGGGTGGGCCTGGGCGAGATGGGCCGGACACGCCCTGGAGCCAACCTCCCACAGTCCCTCCCCAGGCGGCACCACGGCTGGAAGGGCGTCTGCAGAGTGAGCGGGGCCCCTCCGGCAGGTGGGGTCCCTCGGCCTGGCCTGCGGGGATTGGGCTGAAACTGGCTCTCCGACATCTCCGAAGGGGTCCCGGGGTGCGAGATGGCGGTTCTTGGGTGACACACCCCAGAATCGGGCTCCCTCCTCTCTGGTTCCGGGTGCATCACTCCGAGAACCACAGCTGCCAAGTCACCGCACTCGGCAGCTCCTGCGTTGAGCATCTGCCCCCTGGTGGTCAGTGTGCATCATAGCTACCGGTCGGACGGTCAGACAGTCGGATGGTCGGACGGTCAGATGGTCAGATGGCCGCTTAGGCTTTTATATATATAAATTGATTTCAGAGAGGAAGGGAGAGAGAGAAACATCAATGATGAGAGAGAATCATTGATCAGCTGCCTCCTGCACGCCCCACACTGGGGATCAAGCCCACAACCCGGGCATGTGCACTGATTGGGAATCGAACCCTGACCTCCTAGTTCGTTGGTCGATGCTCAGCCCCTGAGCCACACGGGCGGAGCTCAACAGGCGTTCATCAGGACGCCGCGAGGTGTAGCCGGCACCAAATGTATTTCGTCACAATTGGCTTATTTAACAACTTTATTGTGGCACCATTCACATTCCATCAAATTCATCTGCATCGGCGACACCACAAATTTTAGTAAATTTTAGTAAATTTGCAGTCGGACGACTGTCACCACACCAGTGCCGACCTAGACCCTTCCCTTCATCCAGAAAGGCCCCTCCACCGCGTGCAGCCCTCCACACCCTCAGCCCCACGCAGCCCGAGCCCCCCACCCCCACCCCACCCCGCTCTGTGGATTTGCCTCCTCTGGGCATTTCCTGTGTGACCTGTGGGGTGCGTCTCGGCCCAGCTGTGTCCACTCACACCGAGCTTCAGGGGCCGCCGCGTTGCCACGCGTGTGGGCCTCCTTCCCCTCCTACCCAGTGGTCTTCCGTGGCGTCCACACACCACGCCTGTCGCCCGCCCAGGGACAGCTGGCGTGTTCGCACCATTCGGCTGCTGTGAGTGCCCTGCCCGGCTTTCGTGTGAGCGTGTGTTTTCGATGATGTACCCGTGGGCAGGATCGCCGGAGCGCACGGGACGTCTGTGCCTGAACTTTCAAGAAACCGCCAGAGTGCTTTCCCGAGAGGCAGCCCGGGTTGCCGGTGCCACCGACACAGCCTGAGGGCTGGCTCCACCCCGGCCACACTGTGTGTAACCCGCAACACACAGGCCCCTTCAGCCGTCTTTCTCCTGGAGCAGCTGTCCGTTCCCTCGACGTTGCCAGCCTTCTCGCCTAAGCCCGTTCGTGCCCCTTCTCCCCTGAATGCAGTGATGGCGCCGCGGGTTCCCACTGTGGATCGGTGTGTCTTTTTTCTTCTCTTCCTGACTCCTCAGGCTGGAGGTTATCAATTTCATTGATAACCAACCAACCCTTTGCTTTCTGTTGTCTATTTTATTAGTTCCTATTTTGGTCTCATTACTTTGTGTTTAATTTAATGCCCTTTCTCTAGTTCTTAAGGTGGGAACTAAGGTTATTTCAGACTAGAAACTCCTTTTCTAGTATAGGAGTTTACTGCTCTGAATTTCCCTCTGAGCACGGCTTTAGCTGCATCCCACAGATTTCCTATGCCGTGCTTCCATTTTCATTCAAGATATTTTCTGATTTCTCATTGGACCATGAGTAAGTTAGAAGGGTGTTGTTTCATTTCTAAATATTTGGAGATTTTCCAGAGAGCTTTCTGTTAATAATTTCTAATTTCCCGCCATGTGGTGAGGGTCATATTTTGTATACCCTGAATCCTTTTCACTTTATCAAGACTTGTTTTATGGCCCAAAATATGGTCTTTTTCGGGACATGTTTTGTGAGCACATTGAGAAGAGTTTGGATTCTGCTCTTTCGTTTGGAATCTATACTAATAAAAGCCTATGTGGTCGTCACGCCCTCATGCCGCAACGACTGATCACCAAGGGGCTGCGTGCACAGCAGGCGCGCGTGGGTGGGCGGGGACTTGACAAGGAGGTGCATCGGGGGAGCAGATGGCAGCTGCCACTGCCCAGGGCCGGCCCGAGGCTCAGACAAGCTGCAGTGGCTGGGAGGGCCGAGGCCCAGGTAGCCTCACGGCCGGCAGTGGCAGCAGAGGCGTGATGGGGGCGGCGCCTTCCCCTGATCAGAAGGTCGCCTCCCGCAGAGGGAGGCCGGGCTGCGGCTTAGGCCCGCTCCCCACAGGGAGCCATCAGTAGGACGTGACCTGAGGGCTCCCGGACCGTGAGAGGGGGCAGGCCGGGACACTTCCCCCGCTCCCCAGTGCACCGGGCCTCTAGTGTTCGGTAAAAGTCAACCCGGCATACTTTGTTGATTTTGTTGCTCAAGTTTGCCCCATCCTTGCTGACTTTCCGTCTGCCTGTTCCATCCATGGTGGAGGGTGGTGTATTGAAATCTCTGGTTGTAATTGTGGATGTGTCTATTTCTGCTTTCCTTTCTATCAACTTCTGCTTCGTTATTTTGATGCTCTGTTAACAGGAGCACAAACATTTGGGGTTTTGTGCCATTTAATGAATTGACTCCTTACCATTGTGACATCACCTTCCTTTCCCCCCCGTGGTGCTCTTCGCTCTGCCGTCCGCTCCCCGTGATGTTAACGCAGGGGCTTTCCCTTGACTGTGTCACTGTCTCTGCCCTTGAGCTCGGGACTGTTTGGGTCTTTACGTTTAAAGTGCGGTCTCTGTAGGCAGCGTGCAGTTGGGTCCTGCTTTTGCATCCAATCGGACCATCTCTGCCTTTTAACTGGTGTGTGTATACCATTCGTATTTAATATAATTTTGACATAACAGATGGGGACTTACCATTTCACTATTCATTTTCCATTTCCTCAGCTGTCTTTCCCTCCTTTATACCTTATTCCTGTTTTCTTGGATTTTTTTTTCATTGACCCCTTGTATCTCCTCCGTCGTTGGCTTAGTGTTTGTCACTCTGTTTTCTTATTTTAGGGGCTTGAGGTTGGCGATGCACGTCTTTAACGTATCAGTCCGCTTCCAGGCAACACCACTCTGTGTGCGGGAACCACGCCGTTCCCTGCTTCCTCTCTTCCCCCATCTGTACACGATCAGTTACACTCACGCAACCACACGCTTCGTGCGGCTTTGCTGCGATTCATTTACCTTCAGAGTCTCACCAGCAGGAAGACGGCTCCTGCTCTTCAGCCACCAGGGCCCTTTCTGGTTCTGCTCATTCCTCCCGGGTTCCGCCCGGCGCCCTTGCCTCCTGCCCGGGGGACCTCGCGTCACCGTTTCTCGTCACACGGGCTTCCTGGCGATGAATCCTTCCAGCTTTCCTCTCCCGGGAAATGCCTGGAATTCACTTTCATTTTCACTGTGTCCTTCCCGGAGGGAGTTCCCTGCCCAGGGGCCCTCTCAGCACCCACGTCCCCCGAGACGGTGACCGGGCCACGTGGGCCACACAGTTTGCCCCCATCTTCAGGGACCATGTCCTTGCCTGGCACCCGGGACCTCGGAGCCGCGTCTCACTGACCTGCACCTGCCTTCCTGGCTGCCCGCAGGGGGAGGGCGAGCGGGATGGTGACTCCGTCGTGACCGAGGCGGACGGCGGTCAGACCACCATCCGTTTCCCCTCCACTCGGCTCTGGTTCAGGGTCCTCCCCGTTGGCCGGCGGCATCTCTGCCGGATCTTGGCATCGCGGGAGGCTGGGCGTCAGGACCCCTGGCGGTGGTCATGGTGGCCATCGACTCTCCTGCCTCCCTGACTCTGAGCCCGAGTCCACGGGGCCGGCCTGTGTGGGTGCCTCGGGGGTGTGGGCAGGTGGGGCGGGCCGGGCCCGGGGTCAGGGTGGGAGATGGGTCGTGAGGGGCAGTGTCCCCTGGGCCTCCACGTGTCTGCCCCCACCGTGCGTGGCCAGCAGGGAGACGTCCTCCCAGAGGCCCAGGCTGGAGGCACAGTGAGGGGCCTGGGGCCAGGACCGGGCTCCGTCAGGGACCGTGTGGACGGCCGATTAGAGGGCCGGGAGGAGCGAGACGGGAGGTGAGTGGGGAGCTCCGGTGGCTGTGGCCATGGCTGTGGCTGTGGCTATGGCTGTGGCTACGGCTATGGCTCCCGCTCTCTCTGTGGCTGTGGCTATGGCTGTGGCCGTGGCTATGGCTCTGGCTTTGGCTACTACTATTGAGGAGGCCATGGGGCCTCTCACCTTCTGCAGGTAGAGGA
>NW_006296809.1:1113266-1113627 GCF_000327345.1 Myotis davidii | reverse complement strand
CAGGTGTCCCCCGAGCTGGAGCCGCATGGAGCCCAGCTGCCTCCCCTTCGCAGTGGGTTCCAGTGCATCCCCTACCCGCTGCCCGGCCTGGAGCCCCGAGCGGCCAACGCGTCACTCCCCACGGGAGACCCGGAGGTGGCATGGACACCGGACGCCTCATGTGGCCAGGGAGACGCCCCCGGCGGCCTGCCCGGTGAGTGCAGCCAACACGGCCTGTGGTGGGCAGCACCGGGGGGACAGCAGGTGCCCTCGAACCTGGCACAGTGGGGCTGGGGGGCAGGACATCCAGGGAGACGGTGCCCAGTGGCCGTGCCATGGGTGAGACGCCAGGCTGGGGCTGCCCGCCCTGGGCGCTCAGGCG
>NW_006296809.1:1111783-1113139 GCF_000327345.1 Myotis davidii | reverse complement strand
AGCAGATGGGGCATCGCAGCTGCGGGACCTGCAGTGGGTGCACCTGGGCTGACGTGTCGGGCTGCTGCCGGCGCTGTCGGGAGGGGACCGGCCTGGAGGAGGCCTGAGGGCACCCTGGACCGGACACAGTGGCCCCTGCGTGGGAGCCCGCCCCAGGCGCACCTTCCCCCGAGTGTGTCCGTCTAACACGGTTGGTGGAGACCAGGCCCCAGGCCTGAGGCGTGGGATGGGCATGCTGCTTGGTGCTGGCCCTGCCGCCCCGGGGGCTGCCCTGGGGTGCCAGCACCCTGCCAGGCCTGGGGGTGCCAGTGGTGCTGCCTGGCCGGGGGAAGCGCCTGGGGGCCGAGGGGACGCACCTCTGTTTCTGTGAGGCGGCTGTACGGTCGCCAGGTTCGTCTTCTCTGCCGCCCAGGGTCTCATTCCAGACCCAGGTTCTGGGAACAAAGCACTGATTTCTATTCAAAATGGCTTTGCGTTTCGTCCCTTAACCTGGTGTAGCTCCCGCCCACAGTGTGACGGGGCCGCTGTGTGCTCCCTGCTGCCAGTGGGGTGTCTGCCGAGACCCCGTCATGGAGCCCATTGTGCCCCGGTGCCCGTGCTGGCCGTTGCCGGGGCGATGGGGGACACACCTGGTCGGGCTGGCTGGGCCCCGCGGTTCCCACAATCCCCGAATATTGGATCTGGGAACCGAAAACGTGCGGCGGGCGCAGAACTCAGGTTGCTTCTCGTCTGCTGCTGCTTTTTCAAAACATTTTCACTGATGTCAGAGAGGAAGGGAGAGGGAGAGACAGAGAGAGGGGCATCCATGATGAGAGAGCGTCACGGACCGGCTGCCTCCTGCACCCCCCACTGGGGACGGAGCCCACAGCGGGCTGTGCCCCGACCGGGACCGGGACTCAAACCCTACCTCCTGGTTCCTAGGTTGACACTCACCATTGAGCAACACGGGCCGGGCTTTTTTTTTCCCCCACAAAATCCTCCCGGGAAATGTCTCCAGCTGGTCCTGGTCCGAGCAGTTTCTCCTTTTCTTTTGTTGAACAAGTGGTTCTGCAGTCCCTCCAACGGGATCGCCCGCAGCCGCAAGGTGACTTAGGAATGAAGGTGCCCTTTGCCGCTGAGCGGATCCGGCCGATAAAGCTGACGCTGTGTCGAGGGACCCGTGGGCGTTTCATGGCCGCCTGGGGCGACGGCACGTTTAACACTAATTGTCTAGTTAATTACGGCAGAGCAGCCTCCGGATCCGCGTCCGCTCGGAAAACCTGCGCCCCGGTGTCAGGTCCCGGGTCGGCCCGAGAGGGACGGGCCAGAAAAGGGCGAACAGATGCCGCCCGGCCCCCGGGGCCAGCACGGGACGAA
>NW_006296809.1:1109954-1110655 GCF_000327345.1 Myotis davidii | reverse complement strand
GAGGGGCCTCTGCCCACAGGCCCGGCTCCGGGTGCCTGGCCGGGCAGCGCCCCAAGTGCGTCTCAGGAGCGGCTCAGGGCCCCGCGGCTGAGGCGGGTCCCCCCTGAGCGGAGGCGAGCGTGGGACCCTCCCTCCTCTCGTGGGACCCTCCCTCCCCTCATGGGACCCTCCCTCCTCTCGGGTGCTCAGGGCCCGGAGCCCCCGAGGCGGAGGCAGCGGCTTTTTATTTTTTCATAGATTTTTGTTGATCTCAGAGAGGAAGGGAGAGGGAGAGAGAACCATCAACGATGAGAGGGAATCATGGACCCGCTGCTTCCCGCACGCCCCCCACTGGGGCTCGAGCCCACAACCTGGGCATGTGCCCTTGACTGGAATCGAACCCGGGACCCTTCAGTGCGAAGGCTGACACTCTAGCCACTGAGCCAAACCAGCTAGGGCCCAGGTTACTTCTGAAACCAGTGGCAGGAAGCTGCTGCAGGCCCTGTAGTAGCCGTCTGTGGTGGGTATGTGCCACATCGGTGGGTCTACACGGAAGTGCCAATATCATGGCCGAGTTCCTCTCATTTGGCATCAACAGCATTTTATATCAGCGTGTCATTTATCCGTCTAAAACCTTTACTCAAGTGCAGAAATACGGACTCACCTTGCTGTAACTACTGATCCTGAGCTTATGAAATACCCAAACACTGTGGTGGAACACC
>NW_006296809.1:1105113-1105917 GCF_000327345.1 Myotis davidii | reverse complement strand
GCTGGCGGCCTGTCCTCTCCCGGGTGCCAGCCCCGCGGCCGGAGAAGCCTCGGTCCAGGGAGTGGTCAGGGACTCCTCCTGGCTGTGGTGTCCCTGAGCTGGGCAGTGTCCTGGCAAATTGGGGGGCCCAGGTGGGCCGGGCCGGGGGAGCTCCTGGGAGCACAGCAGCCCCATAGAGGCCGTGGGGTGGCAGTCACAGGGCGTCCAGGCTGCAGGCCCCGGGGCACGTGGCTTCTGTCCCTTGTCCCTCCCCGGCCAGGACCTGCGGGTGGGCTCGGCCTCGGCCTCCCTCCCAGGGTGGGCGTCCAGGGAACGAGAGGAAGGGGTGGGCCGGGTGCTTGACTCTAAAAACTGTTAAAGGCCGTGAGACGAGCCCGTGCGGCCCGAGCAGCCGTGGGGAGCGGAGCAGGTGTGAGGGGGGCAGGGGAGCAGCTGGCCACCCTTAACCCCCTCATCCCCGCCCCCTCTGCAACCAGCGATGCCTCTGCCTGACTCAGGGCTGGAACGGGGACCATGCAGAGGGAGGCTGGGGGTGGGGCTGTTCCCCTGTCCCACGCTCACGGCCCCCCTTGGCAGGTACCCCCAAACTGAGAGCACCCTGCAGGCTTCCCTGGGCTTGGAGCCCGCTGCCCACAGGGGATGGGGCCCCTAAATGGTGCCAACCCCTCAGCCCCAGGCCAGGCTGGGGGTTCATTAGCCTCTTGTACATGCGGGGGGCTCACTCGGAGGGGCCGTGTGGCCGTGGGACCCCCGGGCCTCTGGAGCCGGGTGAGGAGAGGCCTCCGGCTGCCCCAGGGACAGGGC
>NW_006296809.1:1103827-1104472 GCF_000327345.1 Myotis davidii | reverse complement strand
CCCGGCCACTGGGAGAGGCCCTCAGAGCCAGGCCACGGAGCGTGGCTGCGGCCCCAGGTCCGACCCAGGTGCAGTGGTCACCGCCTTGGCCACGGCTCCGCTCAGGGTGGGTATGCTCGCCCTGCGGGCCCCTGACCTAGAAGGGCAGCGTCAGGGCCTGGAGGTGGCAGCTCCGATGGGACCCTCCTGGGCCTCAGGGGAGGGGAGGGTGTGGCCCCGGGTTTGGGAGCACCGGGCCCTCCCTGGGGAAGAACCAGCCCCGAAAACTCACAGGCAAAGCTTAACGGCAAAGCCCCGAAGGATCAAACTCTTTCTTCTTTTTAAAAATGTATTTTTATTGGTTTCAGAGAGGAAGGGAGAGGGAGAGGGAGAGAGAACCATGGATCGGCTGCCTCCTGCACGCCCCCCACTGGGGATCGAGCCCCCAACCGGGCCTGTGCCCTGGATCCGGAATCAAACCCTGACCTCCTGGTTCCTAGGTCAACGCTCAACCACTGAGCCACACCGGCCGGTTTTTCATCGAGTGGTCCTGGGGTTCTAGCACGAACCCCGTGCTAAGTGGAGGCGCGGGCAGGCGGCAGGGTTGCTCTGTGCGGCTCCGTTGGGCACCTGCCCGCGAACACCCCCTTTCCCCCCTGCCCACCG
>NW_006296809.1:1102292-1102595 GCF_000327345.1 Myotis davidii | reverse complement strand
CTGGGAATCTTTTTTTAAATATATTTTTATTAATTTCTGAGACGAAGGGAGAGGGAGAGAGAGAGAGAAACAAGGATGAGAGAGAATCATCTATCAGTTGCTGCACGCTCCACATTGGGGATGGAGCCCACAACCTGGGCATATGCCCTTGACTGCACCTCCCTCAGGACAGGGCCCCCTTCCTCCCGCTGCCCACTGAGCGCTCGGCCCGGGGGTCCAACACCCGTTCCCCGAGTCTCACTCTGCTCCGCGGCCCCAGCCAGGAAGCCGGAGCCCACTCGATGCTGCTTCCACCCGTTGTGG
>NW_006296809.1:1101664-1102275 GCF_000327345.1 Myotis davidii | reverse complement strand
CCCGGCCCCGGCCACTGGGAGAGGCCCTCAGAGCCAGGCCACGGAGCGTGGCTGCGGCCCCAGGTCCGACCCAGGTGCAGTGGTCACCGCCTTGGCCACGGCTCCGCTCAGGGTGGGTATGCTCGCCCTGCGGGCCCCTGACCTAGAAGGGCAGCGTCAGGGCCTGGAGGTGGCAGCTCCGATGGGACCCTCCTGGGCCTCAGGGGAGGGGAGGGTGTGGCCCCGGGTTTGGGAGCACCGGGCCCTCCCTGGGGAAGAACCAGCCCCGAAAACTCACAGGCAAAGCTTAACGGCAAAGCCCCGAAGGATCAAACTCTTTCTTCTTTTTAAAAATGTATTTTTATTGGTTTCAGAGAGGAAGGGAGAGGGAGAGGGAGAGAGAACCATGGATCGGCTGCCTCCTGCACGCCCCCCACTGGGGATCGAGCCCCCAACCGGGCCTGTGCCCTGACCGGACTCAATCTGTGACCTCCTGGTTCCTAGGCCGAGGCTCGACCACTGAGCCACGCCGGCCGGGCCCGAGAGGAAATCTTGACGGTGGAGAGGCCGGTCGGGGGCCAGCCCTGGCCAGAGCCCACTCCCAGGCTCCCCGCCCGTGGGCCTCTCGGGGC
>NW_006296809.1:1099620-1101476 GCF_000327345.1 Myotis davidii | reverse complement strand
TGCTCGCAGCCCTGGGGGTTCTGTAGAAACGCTGGGCTCCTCGCAACCCGTTCAGGTCCCTTAACACTGCAGCCGGGGCCTGGCTGTTCTTAGCGCTAAAACACTTACCTGCCTCCCCCACCACACCCCCCCAGACAGAAACGCGGCTCCCGGGCCGAGCCGAGGCCTGGCCCCCTCCCCGCCCCCCAGCTCGAAATGAAGGAATTTTAAACCCTTTGTCTTTAAGTTTTTATCACCCAAACCAGGCATGTGGCACCTCAGCTTGGCCAGGGGTCGGCCTGGCTGGTCGCCGAGCCGTCAGGGAGCCCCCACTCCCCGCCCTCTGATGGCAAAACACGGGCCACGGCGGGGGCCTCCTGGCTGTCTCCAAGGCCTGGGGTTGGACAATTCAGGGCGGAGCCCAGTCTGTCACACCCGGGGCCAGAGGACTTGGGGCGCCCACTCGGGGCACCCACACTGCACCAGCGGCCTCGTCCCCCAAGGACGTGCATCAGGGCCCAGCGCGTTCTGCAGGCAGCGGCCCTCCAGGGGTCAGTGTTGGGGTGGGCGGGGGGCCTATCGCTCATTGCACAGCAAACCTGGCCAAGCTGCCCACCTCGGGCAGCAGGGCCGGGCAGCTCTGTCCACCCTCCGACGGACATGGCCTGGCCGGGCTGCCCCTCCTGCCTCCGTCCCCACCTTCCCCTCCCGCCTCACCAGGTGACAGTGACCGCTAGTTCCCAGGAGGGCAGCCCCCACCCAGCAGCTCGGCCCCCGGAGCCCCGTGCCCGCCGCCTCCGGTCACTCTGCCTCCGGTCACTCCGCCTCCGGTCACTCCGTGCCTTGGTGCTTTCTGAGGGCCCTGCTTGCCCTGCGAGGCCTCGGCACCTCGAGCCCCTGGAGGCGGCGCCGGCTGGCGAGGGGGTGGCTCTGTCCCTCCAGCTCCGGCTGTTGGCGCCACGTGTGGGTTCAGACAGCGAGATGCCAAGGCCGAGGGCAGAGAGTGGCCCCAGCCTCGTGGCCGCTCCTCCAGGGGCAGGGCCCGGCCAGGGGGGCCGCACACGCTGACCCTGAGGCAGAGGGGGGCCTGGAGGCCAGGACAGCCACCCGGGTACCCTCTGGCCTTCCAGGGCCCCCCGCACTGTGGCCCCATGTGCATGTGCGTGGGGAGGGGTGCCACACACGTGGGCCCTGGGACGTGCACTCAGGGCCTCCCTTCTTCTCCCCGCAGGCCTGACAGGGCAGCTGAGGCAGAGCCGGGGACCGAGGCCCCCCCAGGTAGGCGGGCAATGGGGGGGCGGGCAGTGGGGGGCGCGAGCTGTCCCATCCAGTAGACCAGTGATGGCGAACCTATGACACGCGTGTCAGAGGTGACACGCGAACTCATTTTTTTGGTTGATTTTTCTTTGTTAAATGGCATTTAAATATATAAAATAAATATCAAAAATAGAAGCTTTGTTTTACTCTGGCTGCAAAGATAAAAAAATTCCTACATGTGACACGGCCCCAGAGTGAGGTTAGGCTTTTACCAAACGCTGGCACGCCGCGCTCAGAAGGTTCGCCGTCACTGCCCTGGACCATCCGTCGCCTCTGGAAGGCAGGCGCTTGCTCCCCTCCTCTGAACAAGGCTACAGGCTGGGCCTCGGGCGGGCGGACACCCTGCTTGCCCTGCTTGGACACCCCCAGAGGCAGGACCATGGGGCCTGGGCAGGTGGGGGGCGTGGACTGGCCCAGGGTCCTCTCCAAGGCGTGGCCCCCTGGGAGGCTGTGGGGGGAGGGAAAGGGAGAAGGGGGGTGCGGGGGGATGTCCAGGGCAGGGGCGCCCAGGCCCCGGGCTCTCTGCCCTCAGCCCAGCTGGGTGCCCAGGCCCAAGCCCC
>NW_006296809.1:1097343-1098385 GCF_000327345.1 Myotis davidii | reverse complement strand
GTGGGGAGGTACTTTCTAAAGGATCCCAGCCACGTGGCCCCTCAGCGGGAGGGGCGCTGTCTGCCCGCCCGGCCCCGTGCCCCCCACGGGGCCCTGCCCTGCCCCCCTCACAGCCCTGCCCTCCAGTTGGGCCCCAGCTCTGCCCCAGGAGCTCACGCTGCAGCCGGGCCTGTGTCCTGAGGGTGCAGGTAGTTCACTCGCCCAAATTCATTTCTTTTTTAAATGTATTTTTACTAGAGGCCGGGTGTGCGACATTTGTGCATGGGGGGTGGGGGAATCCCTCAGCCCAGCCTGCACCCTTTGGCGGTCCGGGAGCCCTCGGGGATGCCCGGCTGCCACGGAGGCGGGAGAGGCCGTGGGGCTCGCCAACCACCAGCCATCAGCCTGGCTTCTGGCTGAGCAGGGCTCCCCCTGTGGGAGCGCACTGACCACCAGGGCAGCTCCTGTGTTGAGCGTCTGCCCCCTGGTGGTCAGTGCACGTCATGGCAACAGGCTGAGCGGCCTTAGCATATCATTAGCATATTATGCTTTGATTGGTTGAGTAAACAACCAGACACTTAGCATATGAGGCTTTTATTATATAGGATAATAAAAGGTGTCTATTTGCATATTAGCCTTTTCTTATGTAGGATTGATCTCAGAGAGGAAGGGAGAGGGAGAGAGAGAGGGAACATCAGTGATGAGAGAGAATCATGGATCAGCTGCCTCCGGCATGCCCCACATTGGGGATCGCACCTGCAACCTGGGCCTGTGCCCTGACTGGGAATTGAACCGGGACCCTTCAGTCCACAGGCCGATGCTCTATCCACTGAGCAACACCAGCCAGGGCCCAAATTCATTTCTTCACCGTGTGCCCCAGCAGCTGGGCAGAGGGCAGCCGGGGCAGGGCAGGTGGGGGCAGGGCGGGAGGCTCTGGGGTGTCATGGGGGATGGGTCAGTCCGAGCCTCTCCTGTCTCCCACAGGGGAGTACGTCATCATGATCCAGGACGTGACCACCCCCCCGTTCCTGGGCCGCAGGCTGCCCACGGCCTTCAAACACCT
>NW_006296809.1:1096737-1096944 GCF_000327345.1 Myotis davidii | reverse complement strand
GTGCTCAACGTTGACGACGGAGCCCCGAGCGCAGCCCCTCCACCCCGACACCTGGCGGCGGCTCCGGGTGGCCGTCCGCACCCCAAGCGCTCCCCGTCCTGCAGCGCAGCCGGCCCAGCTGACCGCTTGCCTCCTCCCCTCGCCCCGGCCTCGGTGTGGACGCAGGGCCTGCGGGCGGCCTGGGGACTCAGAACCCGCTCCCAGAGG
>NW_006296809.1:1095767-1096332 GCF_000327345.1 Myotis davidii | reverse complement strand
GGGGGCTGGGGCCTGTCCCACCTCCCTGGGCCTCTCCACGGCCTAGGCCTCTCTCCAGATCCAGACCATGACGGCCAGCTGCGAGGCTCGGGTACAGCGACACTCGACATTCGGAGTACAGGGGCGGCCTCCTGGGGTGTAGGAGGCCGTCAGACTAAACAGCCCCGAGCCGCGTCACCATAAATTTTGAGATGCCAGAGTTCATCATGCTGCCATGCAGAGAGGTCCTATCAAAACAGAGTCACACAGAGCTCTGATAACATCGTTTGAACCACCGAATCCCTCCAAACCTGTACAGATCAATTTTTTGGTAATGTCAGCCAAAAAGTTAATTTTCTTTCTTATGGATTGGATTTCTGTCATTTGCAACAGAAAGGGGGTTTATTAATAAAGTCAAAGATGGCTTAATTTACATATCAACAAAAATTTACAGTGTATCTACCAAATGAATAATTTAACATCAAGTACATTGGGAGATAAAAAGGAATTTTAAGGCATGCCCCATACACCTTGGGATTTATTCCAACTTTGTCACCAATTACCAATGTGACATCAGCATTCTGTG
>NW_006296809.1:1093968-1094473 GCF_000327345.1 Myotis davidii | reverse complement strand
TGGGTGGTGGGTGGGAGGAGGGGGGGGGCAGATGAGCGGATGGGCGAGCACATGGATGGACAGGTGGAGAGATGGGTGGTCAGGTGACTGTGGGTGGAAGAGAGGTTGGTTGCCTTCAGAGGTGGGGCGACGTGGGATCACTGTTCTGACTTGGAAGACGAGGCCCAGCCTCAGCCCGACGCCCGCCCTTCCTTCCCGACCTGCCCTGGCCGCCACCCCAGCGCCCGCCCTCCCGGCATTTCTGTTGGAAGGTTTCCCACCAATTTTCCCTCAGCACCAATCGGCAGTGGGTGGGAGGATGGAGCGGGCCCTGCAGGACCCCGGGAGCTTCCCTACCCAGCTCCTCTCCGGGCCACGCGGGAGCGAAGAGAGAGCCAGCGAGGCAAAGGGGTGCAGAGCCTCCTTGTGGGGGAGCTGACGTAACTGTGAGCCTGAGCGGGGGCGGGGGGCAGCTGGGCCCCTTTCAGGCTCCAGGAGCTGGTGGCCACAGGTTTCGGGCCTGTGA
>NW_006296809.1:1092453-1092837 GCF_000327345.1 Myotis davidii | reverse complement strand
GGATGGGCGGTGGAGGACGAGGGCCTGGGAGGCTGGTGGGCGGCAGGCGGTGGGGGCACAGCGCCGGGGCCTGGCCTGCACTTCGGGGTGCTGGGCGGGTTCAGATCTGAGGCAGCCGCTCCCCCCCACCCCCAGTCTACACTGTGTCCCACAAGCAAATCCATCCGCAGTTTTTATTTTAAGAATTTTTGTGAGTTTATTCGAGCCAAACTGACAGTCACACAGGGAAGCCAGGCGCCCACGGCTCCCCAGACAGACTGAACTCTTTTCTTTCAGGCTTTTTTGTTTAATCCTCCCCCGGGACCCGTTTGTTTTTTTAATTGACTTTAGAGAGAGGAATGGGGGCGAGGGGGGAGAAACCGTGACCGGCTGCCTCGGGCGCAC
>NW_006296809.1:1091183-1092092 GCF_000327345.1 Myotis davidii | reverse complement strand
GCAGCCCCAGCGCCTGGCCACCGGCCCTGCCCGTCCACCTGCCAGCAGCCGCCCAGGGTCCCCGGGAGGCTCACAGGGCGGCACCCCCTCCGGTCCTCACCAAGGTGAGGCCTGGTGACCAGCCCCAGAGAGTGGCATGGGGGTGGGGGGGGCAGGAGGGCGGAGCCCGGGGGACGCCCCTGTAACTTCCCTCTGGAACTTTGAGCTCCTGCCCCTCCCCCACCAGGTGGGTGGCCGAACAGGGCAGTGAGTGACCTTGACTTGGTCGCTGCCCCGGAACCCAGTCTGGACAGGGGCTCCCACAGGCCTGCCGGTGGGGCCGCCTCTGCCTCTGGCCTGGAGACCCCCGGCTTCTCCCCAGAGGGAGCCGCCCCCCGGGGGCCAGGTCTGGGCACAGGCCACCCTTGCCCCATTCTGGGTGGGGCTGTGGGCAGGGGCTGGTAGAGGGGGTGGCATCAGGCCCCCCCAAACCTTATTCCCCAGGAAGCCCTGCAGCCCCCAGGAGGCGCGGGAGGGGTCTCCAGGGCCTGCCCCCTGCGGCCTCCTCCTGCTCTGACCTCTGACCGAGTGACAGCCACCCTGGGGCACCTGGCAGGCGCTGCCCCGGAGAGAGGCAGCTTTGTCCTTGTCAGGAGTCTGCGAGCCAGAGACAGAGACACAGAGACAGAGAGAGACAGACACACAGAGACGGAGAGAGACAGAGACAGAGAGAGACAGAGAGACAGAGACAGAGAGACAGAGACAGAGAGAGACAGAGACACAGACACAGAGACACAGACACAGAGAGAGACAGACACAGAGACAAAGAGAGACAGAGACAGAGTTGAGAGGTGAGCACTGCCCTCTCCCCCCGCCCCCCTCCCAGCAGGGGGCCCAGCCTCTCAGACCACCCAGGGCCGGCCCAGTGGC
>NW_006296809.1:1089922-1090856 GCF_000327345.1 Myotis davidii | reverse complement strand
GAGAGACGGCCTGGGCGGGCCCCGGGGGCCCTGGGAGCCGGGCGGGGGCCGAGCAGGTGGGGAGCGCGGCCCTGGGGCCCTGCCCATGGGCCCTGAGTTGCCCAGCGGCCCTCAGCAGGCCTGGGAGTGGCCGGGGCAGCGACGGGGCAGGCAGTGACCACACGGCAGCTCCTGGCTCCAGGCCCCAGGCCTCCAGGAGCGGGCAGGCCACCCCTCTGCCAGGGACAGGACAGACACTATAAATAGGGCCGCCATTGTCTAGTCGGGCAGCCTGACAGGCCCCGCCAGATGTGTGGGCTCAGCCACCAGGCCAGCCGCCCCCCCATGGGGCTCCGGGACAGTGACACTCCCCCAAACGCCAGAGACCTCTCCTCCCAGGGGTGTGGAGAACGCTCAGCCCCCCTCCCCCGCCATAGCCAGAGACGGGGCGAGGACAGGGCGCCCCACAAACGCTCCAGAGCCCAGCGCGTGGATCCCCATGGGCCCAGCTGCTGGCGGCCTGGGAAGGGGCCTGGGAGGGGTGCTGCCCACCTCCACCTCCTTGGTCCTCCCACACAAAGGTGCCTGCCCAAGGCTCAGGGGCGCTGGCCCTCCGGGGGTTTGGGGAGCCCCCTCTCAAGGACGCCACCAGGCAGAGGGCAAAGGGGGGCGGAAACCGGATGGGGGGCTGAAGGCCAAGGCCTTGGGTGGGGTTGGGGTGCACCTGGGACCCCACAGGCCCGGTCAGGAAGGGACCTGCTGGACAGGAGGCAGGAGAGGGCGGCCCAGGCAGCTGGGGCTGGTGGGGGGAGAGGAGCGGGAGGCTAGACAGGGCCAGGCCTGGATGAGCCGCAGGGGCGGCTGGGGTCCCAGGGGTGTGAATACGGGGTCACAGCCTGGGGAGGGAGGCCGGCGTTTCCAAAGGAGGCGCAGGCCCCGCATGGCATTCCCTGGT
>NW_006296809.1:1087860-1088408 GCF_000327345.1 Myotis davidii | reverse complement strand
GCAGCACCTCCCAGCCCCCTCCGCCCCCCAGCCTGGCAGGGAGCCTCCTCCCCAAACTACGGAGCCTTTTCTGGGACTTTTTCCTTAGAAACAGGAAGTCAGGGCGTGGGCCCCCCCTGCCCGGCCCCTGCTGACCCCAGGGCACCGTGGAGAAGGGAAGGACACCATCTTGACCCGCCTGGTGCCAGCTCAGTGAGTGACAGGAGCCCCCAGCCCCATCAGGGCAGATCCTGGTCTCCCTCCTCCCAGCCCCCAACCCTGCACACGCGTGTCTCTGCACACACATGTGTGCACACACACAAGCACGTACACGCTTACAGCCGTCGCCAGCCTCCACGGCTAGGAGACCCCTGGTGTGGACGGGGTACGGGTGCCCCTCCCGTTCCTGGCTCTGTCCTGCCAGCCCCTGGAGGCCTGGGTCTCCTCACGCCTCTTGGCCAGCGGAGCCCCCGTGTCTGCCGCCCACACTGGTCCCCCCAGAGCCGCCCTGGTCCCCCCGGAGCCGCCCTGGTTGTGCCTCCGCAGGGAGCCACGGACAGACTGGAGGC
>NW_006296809.1:1084542-1087741 GCF_000327345.1 Myotis davidii | reverse complement strand
TCCCGACGACTGCCTACCCACTCCCACCCCCGCTGTGGACCTGGGAACCCCACCGAGACGGAGGATGGAGACCGGGGTGGGCAGCCAGGGAGTCGGTGCTCACGGGAGTGGGCCCGGCCGGGCACCAGCTGCCCAGGGAGCCAGGTCAGATTTGGGGAGAGCAGGGGAGGGCGGAGGAAGGGGGGGCTACACCTGCACCCCCAGGCCGGCGTGCAAGCTGGTCCGGCTTCCTCGTGCACACCAGCATGCGGACGCCGGGCCACCCCACAGCCTTCCGCGTGGACACGGGGCCTGGCCGCAGCCCGCCTATCCAGGCCTGTCCCTGGGCTGCAGTTCAGTGCCAAGGGGCTGTTGCTGGGCACCAGGCGGCCTCTCCTGCCTTCCCTCTTAACCCTGCCAGGGCCCGGAGCTGGACTCAGGTGGCCCTGGACACGTGTCCTCTGAGGGGGGCCTTCTGGGCATAGGAATCTGAGCTGCCTCCTTCACAAGGTGCCCTGTCCCCGGAGGTTCCTGGAACAGGCCCCCGTGGCAGCAGGAGGGACCTGGGCGAGTGCCTCGGCCACGCTTCCTGCACATACGGCTGCCAGGCCGGGCGCAGAGCAGAAGGCCCCACCCCAGCCCGGCCGGACACCTGCCCGGCACAGGACGCTCCAAAGACCAGCCGGGCTGGCTCCCCCTGCCTGTCCACCCCCTACGGTGGGGCCACCTGCTCCAGGGCCGGAGCCGCGGCCCCCAGCCCCTGGCACAGGCCTGGGCACAGATGGCTGTGTGCATGGGGCCGGCAGGGCGCACGTCATCATTACGCGGGGGGCAGGGGCAGGCGGGCATCCAGGCCCCAAACATTCTGTCCGCACCCCTCTCAGGGCCTGTCCAAGGGCGGGGCAGGCCGGAGCGGGCGGGGCGGCGGCCCCCAGAGGGCAGTGGCTTCCGTGGGGAGTGTCTGGGACCCCATCCAAGCCCCTGGTTTCTCATCCCAGTGGGCCCGCCCAGCAGGGTCCCAGCCCCACCTTTTTGAGGGCCAGAGGGGTGGACCAGCCCCCATTTTTCCTACAGGATCCCCACCTCCCTGCAGGTGGTGGTCCCCCAGATCCCCCAAGTGTGCAGCCAGGGCTGGGACAGCAGCTGCCCAGAGGCCAGGCCCGCGGAGTGTGGGGAGCGGCCTGGGACGCTCATGAACCCCCTGACCAGACTCGGGCTTGCCCGCGGGGCTCCGGCTGGTCCTTCCTTGACCAGCAGAAGGGGTGACCCTGTGGCAGGACAGGCAGGGGGGAGGGAGAGGGGCACAGGGCAGGCCGGGTGTGGGTGGGGTACAGGCCGAGGGCCACCCTGAGGCCGGCTGGGTGGGGAGAGGGAAGCCGTGCAGCTGTTGCTGCGAGTGGGCGGCTTCCTCTTTCCAGGAGGGCGCGCCCGGCACCCGCCTCCCAGATGAGGGCCAGGGTTCGAGTCCTCCACCTGCGGTCGCCCCCTGACCACAGGGCATGGGGGGTGGCGGCGGCCGGGGCTCCCCACAGAGGTCATGTCAGAGGACAGACTAGAGACAGGCGGGCACAGCTGAGAGCGAGGGCGAGAGCATCTGGGCTGCAGGTGGCAGGCAGTGAACGCAGGGTGGGGACAGGGATCCCAGGAGGCTCCCAAAAGCACCCCCTCCACTCGGGGCTCCCGTCACCTCCAGGCCTTGGGGGGTAGGGAGCCTCACTGGGCCAGCCCCAAGCAGGGGAGGCTGGGCTGCAGGATGGCCCGGGGGGGCCCAGAAGTGGGGGGGGCGGCCATCTCTGACCCCTCCAGGCCTTTGCCCGCTCCCCTGTCCTGGAGGCTGGGGCTGCTAGGAATCGGGGAGGGGCGTTCTCCTGCGCTGACCTTCTCTCCCCTAAACCCACAGGGGGATCCCTGACCCCCCAGAATGGCTTCGGAAAGGGGGTTCTGATGCCAGGTGACCCCCATGCTGCCTGCCCTGGGGGTGTGTGTGACCTTTTTAATCCTGTGAATTTAAGTCCAAAGTGGAGCCAGGGCAGCCTGGGCAGGCGGCCGAGCCCTGAGCCGGGAGCTGCTGTGGGCCGGCTCCAAGCCCCCGCTGACCACAGGGACCCAGGCCGCCTGCCCAGGGCCTCCAGCAGGGCCAGCATCCCCACCTCCGTCCCCCTGCCCCGGGGCCCGACCCCTCAATTCTCTGGAGGGGGGACCTCGAGTGGCATCTGGACCTGAGTGGTGGGGGGCCAGGAGGGCCAGGAGCTTGGGGAAGGGCAAGGCAAGACCCTCGGAGGCAGAGGGGCAGGACGGGCCTCAGAGGAGCTCTGGGCACCCACAGGGCAGGCCTGGGTGGATGGACGCCAGTGGCGGCGCCGGAACCCAGCTGGTCAGACGAGCCCACAGGTCACGTGGCCGTGCTGCCCTCCCCTGGGCTCACCCCCGGCTGCGGGGGCCTGGGACCCCGATGGGCCACAATGGACAGCTGTCACTCGGGACCTCAGAAGACGGTGGGAGGGCAGCCCCCCTGGTGGAAAGTGTTGGGGGACCACCAGACCCTCACTCCCTCTCCTCCCTCTGGGGGGTGGAGTCCAGACCCCTGGGGGGCAGCTGCACTGGGGGGATGCTCTTGGGGCAGAGGATATAGGGTGCCCCACTGAGGTGGGTCTGCCACCCACACCTTGGGGCCCAGGACCCCAGAGAGGGCTCCCGGTCCAGGCCCAGCGGGAAGGGGGCACCGGCCTGCCTCAGACCCCAGGCATCACCCACAGGGGCAGCTGCTGGGGCCCAGGTTCTAGCCTTGGCAGGGGCTATAGCAACAGTGGCCTCGGGTGTGGAGCTCTTTCCTGGGCCCCGTTCCCCCTCAACCGGCCTGGCCAGCCCTGGGGGGCGTGGCCTTCTCAGGACACTGGGCCGGCCACCTGCACCTGGGGACCAGGGGGGAGCTGTGTGCACCAGCACTTCTGGGCCCAGGCGGGGGGCTTCCCGGTTGCAGGAGACAGGGCCTGGGCCGGCTGCACCTGTGCTCCTGCCGCCTGGAGGACCAGCGAGGGGCCGGGCCCGGGCTGGAGCCTCCGGGGAAGCGAGGCGGCATGGAGAGGGCCCTGCTTCTCCCCCAGGGCCACTTGGGGTCCGGGGCTCTGACATTGTTCCCCGCCACGTGAAAGACATGCTCTGTGGCCCCATGGAGGCTGGGCAGGGCCTCGAGCGGATGTCCCCGGCACCGGGAGGCGCA
>NW_006296809.1:1084113-1084455 GCF_000327345.1 Myotis davidii | reverse complement strand
CTCCGGCGGGCGAGCACGGCGGCCGCGTGTCCTCTCAAAGTCCTTTATTGTACAAGGTCGCGTCGGGGGAGGGGCGCCGAAGGGCGAGTGGGCACAGAGCGAAGGCGATAAATATGCCAAGCTTTCTTTCTCTTTAAATCGGGCATTTATAAACAAGAGCGCATACATTAATTACATAAAAATAGCTTTCGAATCGTAGAGTAAGTCGTATTGTCGTTAGCAGCAGCAAAGGAGAGGACGGGGGGTGGGTGCTGCTCCTGGCGGGGACACAGGTAGAGCTGCGTTTTTCCTTAATTGAAGAAAAGGTCGGTGGGACTCCTGCTGTCCCTTGAGTGTGAGCTC
>NW_006296809.1:1073237-1073824 GCF_000327345.1 Myotis davidii | reverse complement strand
CCGGCGGGCGAGCACGGCGGCCGCGTGTCCTCTCAAAGTCCTTTATTGTACAAGGTCGCGTCGGGGGAGGGGCGCCGAAGGGCGAGTGGGCACAGAGCGAAGGCGATAAATATGCCAAGCTTTCTTTCTCTTTAAATCAGGCATTTATAAACAAGAGCGCATACATTAATTACATAAAAATAGCTTTCGAATCGTAGAGTAAGTCGTATTGTCGTTAGCAGCAGCAAAGGAGAGGACGGGGCGCGGTGGGTGCTCCTGGCGGGGACACAGGTAGAGCTGCGTTTTTCCTTAATTGAAGAAAAGGTCGGTGGGACTCCTGCTGTCGGACGGACAAGCTTCCTCGGGACCCACGGGCAGGGTGTCCCCGTCCCGCAGAGGAGCAGGTCCCGTTACGACGGCCCAGGAAACAGGACGGCTCCCGGGTAGGAGAGGGGCTTCTGGAACCCCCGCGGACACGGGTGGTGAGGGTATAACGGAGTCTCCAGGCGTCGCCCGGCCGGCCAGCTGGCGAGGCAGAGGCGGGAAGGGTTAGCTGCCCGTGGATTGTTATTGCTGTTGTTTTCCCTTCGGGGAAGCCTCCCCTGGCA
>NW_006296809.1:1071949-1073168 GCF_000327345.1 Myotis davidii | reverse complement strand
CCACCGCTCCCCCCCGCCCCAGGCCTGGGTGGGACAGGGCCTGCCCAGGGCCCCATCCCCCCGGCTCCTGGGGACAAGAAGCCACTGCGTGCCTACCTCTTCTCCATGACGTTTGGGGACACAGCTGGAAGAGGCGCGGATGACTGGGGGGGACAGTGCCAGGGGACAGACAGGTGGCTCCCTCGTGTCCAACTTTGGAGGTCGCGTCTCCCTCTGGAGCCCGCCCGGCCCACAGAAGCGCACCCACACGCACAAGCTCCAGCTACACTGTTTAGTTTCCCTTGAAAAGGGGCTGAAAAAAACACGACTAGAAAAACAAGGCTGACACGCATTCTGAGAGTTGCCTAACTGACCCTTTACACGACACGGTAATAATGCCCATCGAGGGGTGTACGTGTGGCAGGGGTTGAATTCCATGCATACAGGTTTAATAACTGCAAAAGAACAACAAAGCAAAAAGAAAAACAACCCAAACGCTCGCTGCGGTCACGGTGTCCCTTTTGCATTGCACTTCAGAAGGGGCCCGGCGGCACCCAGGCCCCCAGTAAACCCAGGGCGACCCGCAGGGGATGTCGCACCCACGTCCCCGCCCGACGCGCAGCTGCCGTGGCGTCAGGATGGAGACGGCGAAGAATCCGGGAAGATCTTCCTCGTCCACAAACACCGTCATCTCCGTGGGCAGCGCCTGTCTCCCGGGAAATCACTTTCAAGCTTGGGCGTGGAAAACCTTATACGATTTGCATAAACACCAGCGGAGAGTAAACGAGATTATCTGGAATAAATGCAAGGAACTTATTCTTATAGTGGCAGATTCGATCGCTACTGAAGACGGATATCTGGGGGTAAAAAGAGTCGGGATTCGCTGTACAAGATGCTGGAAGGCACAGAACTACCCCCGAAGTTCAGTTTTTGCATTTCGTTTCCGTGTGATTCCCTTGTTCAACCGAGCACCAGAGGGCTTCTCGCGCCCGAGCAGGCAGGCGGGGCGGGGCCTGCGCCAGAGCGGGTTCCCCGTCTGAGAGGCGAGAACCTCCGTCAGCTGGGGGATAAACGGGGAAGGTTTCCGACAAAGTGCAGTTCTAAGTACGTGTAAATGAACGAACGAACGAGAGAAAAAGGAGAGTGAAATAATGCTGTTTTGTTCCGATGCTGCGGCCTCGGCTGGCGGAGCGCCATCTGCCCAGCGGAGCAGGTCGCTGTGGCCGGGCGGCCGGACAGT
>NW_006296809.1:1070253-1070894 GCF_000327345.1 Myotis davidii | reverse complement strand
TTCGCCTCCGTGGCCTCCCGCAGCTTCTCCTTCTTGGCCACGCGCAGGAACTCCAGCTCCTGTGCGGCAGCTCGGTCACCGTGGCCGACCCTCGGGCCCCCCCGCTCCGCCCCCGCCCACTCCCACGGGAACAGGACTGCGGGCAAGCCAGGCAGATGCACACACACACACAGACCTGCACACACACAGACCTGCACAAACACGCATGTACAGACACGTGCACATGTAGACACACAGACACATGCATACAGACGTGCACACAGAGACGTGCACAAACACGCATGTACAGACACACAGACACATGCATACACACACAGACATGCACACACAGAGATGTGCACATACACACATGTACAGACACGCACACAGACACGCGCACATGTGCAGACAGACCTGGGTCCTTGTCGCTGAAAAAATAGACTCTGGAGAAAAACCCTCCCTGTCCTCCAGCAGCCGCGGGAGGAGCTGATGGCTTCGCCGGGCGCCGCCCGGCTCCCTTGGGGTCCTCGGTGGCGTCACGTGGTGGGGGGCGTTTAAAAGTTAGTCATTAAAAAACGTGTTGATTTTTTTCCCGAATACCAAGTCTCCTTATTGGTTTTAAATAGCTTATAACAAAAGTGTAATGTTAGGATGTCCCAGGC
>NW_006296809.1:1068242-1069573 GCF_000327345.1 Myotis davidii | reverse complement strand
TTCGCCTCCGTGGCCTCCCGCAGCTTCTCCTTCTTGGCCACGCGCAGGAACTCCAGCTCCTGTGCGGCAGCTCGGTCACCGTGGCCGACCCTCGGGCCCCCCCGCTCCGCCCCCGCCCACTCCCACGGGAACAGGACTGCGGGCAAGCCAGGCAGATGCACACACACACACAGACCTGCACACACACAGACCTGCACAAACACGCATGTACAGACACGTGCACATGTAGACACACAGACACATGCATACAGACGTGCACACAGAGACGTGCACAAACACGCATGTACAGACACACAGACACATGCATACACACACAGACATGCACACACAGAGATGTGCACATACACACATGTACAGACACGCACACAGACACGCGCACATGTGCAGACACACACATAGACATAGACACGTGCACACAGACACGTGCACACAGACGTGCACAGACACACACGCCTGCCCTCCCGGCACTCTGGCCGCTCCATGGCACCTGTGACCCAGGAAGTGCCACCACTGGGCTCCTCTCTGCCTCCACACCCTCCTGTCTCCCTGCACGTTGACGGGTCCCCGCAGGGTCCCGCGGCCTCGGGCTCTCACCCCCTGCGTGCCAGGCCTCCGCTCTCACCAGCACCCACTCTGGGCCTGGGGTCTGGCCAGGAGGCTGCTGCGGAGCCTGGACCGCCTTCTCCCCAAGTTCCCTCCGTGCCCACAGTGCCCAGCCCCTGGGGCTTCTTTGCAGCCAGGGGTTCCCTCAGCGCCAGTGGCAGGTGGCACCGAGCCAGAGGGAGGCAGCCCCTTCCCCGCTGCTCCAGCTGGCTATGTGACGCACCCTGCAAACACGCTCATAAACATGCATGTGGGAGTCACACCTCCACCAGAGCCAGGCCGGAGGGCAGCGCCAGGGAGGGGAGGGCAGTGGAGCGCAGAGCCTGGTGCTTGAAATACGCTGAGTGGGGGCACCCGCTATCCTGGGGCTCTCGAGACCGCAGGGTTGTGTTGTGCTAGCAGCCCACGTGTGAAGCTGCCCCGAGCTGCCAGACGCCAGCAGAGGTGTGAATTCACCAAAGCTGGTGTGAAGGCCCCGCCCTCCCCAGGCGCTGGGAACTCACTCCGCCTCCCCCACTCATCAGAGAAGCAGCAAGCAAGCGGGGACAGCGGTGGGGAGACTGGCTGAGCTCCAGGACCCACGTGGGTCCTGCCCTGTCTGCCCTGCTCTGGGGACGAGGGTGCCGCTGGGGCCCAGACGGCTTCAAGCCTCCAGCTCTCTTTCACAAGAAAGTCCCTTCTGTGGGGTTGTCTAGACCTGGTGTGTGGGGGGGGCCGTGTGTGTGTGT
>NW_006296809.1:1065637-1067054 GCF_000327345.1 Myotis davidii | reverse complement strand
CGGTCACCGTGGGGGGCCTGCACCCCTGCTGCTGGGGGCTGGCAGCCCCTCCTAGAACACAAGGCTGAGGAAAGGCCCGCAAAGCCCTGCCTGCTGTCACCTGGTGGAGGCTGCGCTTGGCCTGCAGGGCGGCGCTCAGCTTCTCCTCCTGCTTCACGCGCATCTTCACCACCTCGTGCAGGAACTTCTCTTTGGCCTCCTTGGTGTCCAGGCCGCCCTCCAGGGCTTGACGCAGATGCTCCAGCTCCGCCTCCAGCCCCCCACTCGGGGTGTCGGTGGGGGCCGAGGTGTCCGGGGCTGTGGGGGGGGCAGGTGGGGCATGCACCCCTGGGGAGCTCAGGTCCTTGGCTGAGCTGGACGAGGTAAAGGACGGAGAGGACAGCGAGGACAGGGAGGAGGTGACTGTGGAAACAAACAGGTGCCAGTTACGGGGGAGCTTACGCCACCCCCTCCCGGAAGGGCCGGCCGCTGGGGCAGCAGGCGGCTCACACGTACATTCCTCTCTGCTCTCCACCTCCACCTCTGCCTCTGAGTCCTTGTCGTCCTCCGGGGTGACTGTGGGCGCCTGCGTCTCTGTGGCCCCAGGTGTGTCCACTGCCAACTTCCGCTTCCGTGGCTGGATGCAGCTGGCGAGGGGCTCGGGGGCCCGGGAGACGATGGTGGCACATGGCGGGCTGCTCACCACCTTCTGCTGGGCCGGCGGGGCCAGGGCCACGTTGGGGGCCACACCGGTCTCGAAGCTCTTGTAG
Organism: Myotis davidii; assembly: GCF_000327345.1. Lineage (NCBI taxonomy): Eukaryota > Metazoa > Chordata > Mammalia > Chiroptera > Vespertilionidae > Myotis > Myotis davidii. The sequence goes on along the minus strand of NW_006296809.1, from coordinate 1,066,305 downwards.
GAGTAAAAGCTGCAGGGCGGAGGTGTGGGGTTGGGGGGCTGTCAGCGCCGGCCAGCAGGTGAGTGCTCAGCATGGAAGGTGTGAGGTAGACGCCAGCAGGGCCCGGGGCTGAAACCAACACTGGCTGCCACGGCTGCAGCCAACCCTGACTCCACAGGAAGTTCCAGACCAGCTCTTCCTGACGCCCATCACAGCGGCCAACTGGCAATGGCTGGACAGCTGGGGCCTGGGCATCGGGAAGCCTACACCCACCACACGCCAGGCACAGACACCCAGGGTCACTCAAACGAGAGGCGGGCCCTGGCTGGTTCGCTCAGTGGTTACTGTCAGCCTGTGGACCCAAGGGCCACAGGTTTGATTCCCAGTCACAGCCAAGTAGCTCGGTTGCAGGTTCGATCCCCAGCCCCGGGGCACGTGCAGGAAGGAGACAAACAGTCGGTGTGTCTCACATGGATGCCCCCCCCCCACTCCCTTTCTCTCTCTAAAAATCAATGGGGAAAATGCCCTTGGGTGAGGATTCACTAAAAAGCAAATAACAACAAAAAACCTAAGGCGGGTCCCCCTGCCCCAGCCCATGGAGGCTCAGGTAGCAGGCAGCCAGGCTGCACACAGGCCACCGCACACCGCAGCCCACGCACTCCGGTGGGAGCGCACAGGCGCTGCCTGAG
>NW_006296809.1:1065395-1065625 GCF_000327345.1 Myotis davidii | reverse complement strand
CGTCCTGGCGGGCAGCTCAGTAGGGAGCTGACCACTGACTTGGAGGCTGCAGAGTCCAGCAGGGCCCAGGCCTGCGGGGACCGCTGGCCGCTGACAGCCGGACCCTTACCTGTCTCGAATCAGGGCTGGGAGGTGGGGGGAGAGCTCCTTGTCACTGGCAGAGACGGCAGGGGACCAGGGTCGGAAGGCGGAGAGGCGCTGGCGAGGGTGGGCACAGCCCAGGCTCTGCG
>NW_006296809.1:1063645-1065363 GCF_000327345.1 Myotis davidii | reverse complement strand
CCTTGCTGGAGGAGCTGGCCAGGGTCCGCAGCCAGCTGGACTGTTTGTCCTTCTCAGAAGACGTGGGGTGCTGGGAGGCAGCATCGTCTGTTTTTCTGATGGAGACGGGGGGCTCAGAGGAGACCTGTGAGTGACACAAATGTTCCCGTTGGCACCTGGGGACGCCCACGCCCTGGGTAGGGCCCCCAACCAGCAGACTCCACTGATGCGCTGCGTGGGGCCCTGGGCGGGACGCCCCTCACCATCGCCCCGCGGTGCCCCACAGCCAGCAGGAGCCCAGGGCCTTCCAAAGTCTGCGCTGACCAGACCCGCTCCCCAGCCCAGTGGCCTGTCCGGGAAGCCCCCAGGGGACAGATGCCCAGGGGGCAGACCCCCAGGGGGCAGACTCCCAGGGGATAGACTCCCAGGCCGAGTGTGCTTGTCAGCAGCCGAAGCTTCCCTGGGTGTCCCACAGCTTCTCCCCCCCCGCCCCCCACGGCTCCCCCCGAGTTCTGGATTTCACCAAACAGGACAAACTTCAAAAGCTGCTTCTGGCCTGCACCGTGGGTGGGGTGAGCAGCCCGCAGCCATGAGCCCTCCGAGAAAACATCTCAAAACAGAGGCACCGCTCACACCAGGTGAGCTCAGCTTCCTGGCACTGGGGACACAGGGTCTTGACTCCCAAGGTCCAAGGGGCCTGGGCGTGTCCAGGAGACGGGGACACCGAGAGCAGCTGTGCCTGCATCCACACCACGGGCCAAAAACACCCACTGAGGGCGAGGGGCTGCGGGACGAGGCCGTCACTCCCTCCCCCGCCGGGAGCGCTGGGAGACCGTGTGCCACAGAACTGGCCCTGGGGTGGGGGGGAGGCGGTCGGTCACAGTGCTGCTCACCACGGCGGTCACTAGGAAACAGGAGACGTGGGCCGGCCGGACCCGGGGCAGGGACCATGGACCGAGGGCTCCAGGGGAAGGTCCTGTCCAGGCCCACGGAGTGAGTGAGCAGCACGTGACAGGCGCCTGCACCCTGCCGCGGGGCAGCCATTGGTCCTGCAGCCCCTCTCCACTCAAGGGATAGGGTGTGGGTTGGGGCAGGGAGCCTCACCCCCAAATTCCACTCCAGGAAGCAGGCAGCCCTCCAGCCCCGGGAGGACTGTGGACAAAAGGGGCCACATGACAGCTCAGGGGAGGCCTGTGTGGCCGTCTTGCAAAGTCAGACCTAAAGTCACCACAAAGGATGGTCTGAATTTAAACTTGAACTAACGCAGTGATGGTGGCAGTTACCTCCTAGGCGGGCATCTTCATTGACAAGGTCAAGCTTGACCTTCACTGAGCCTGTCTGTCCTTTTGCATCTATAACACACTCTTGAAGTGTCTGGGTAACTTGTAACTTCCCTTTTTCTGGACCTGTTTGGGCACAACCAAATGTGCTGGGCACCAGGACAGATACCACGCATTCCTTCATTATCATGTTAATTGTCCCTGGACCCACTTAAGTACATGTCCATCATTTTACTTTTTATCCAATCCAAAGGGTTCCCCCCTCCCCCCCACCGCTTTGCTTTTTCCTGCCTTCCTAGTCTATCACCACTGGATTTCATGAAATCCACCAAGTCCCTCCTATGATTGCAATGTATAAATACAGATGTAACCCACCATTCTCCGGAGGAGCATTATCTCAATTCCTTGAGGTTCTGCTTCCTGGCATTGGTTGACAGTTTGGCTCAAATAAACTGACAA
>NW_006296809.1:1060228-1063090 GCF_000327345.1 Myotis davidii | reverse complement strand
GAAGCTTCCCTGGGTGTCCCACAGCTTCCCCCCCCCCGCCCCCCACGGCTCCCCCCGAGTTCTGGATTTCACCAAACAGGACAAACTTCAAAAGCTGCTTCTGGCCTGCACCGTGGGTGGGGTGAGCAGCCCGCAGCCATGAGCCCTCCGAGAAAACATCTCAAAACAGAGGCACCGCTCACACCAGGTGAGCTCAGCTTCCTGGCACTGGGGACACAGGGTCTTGACTCCCAAGGTCCAAGGGGCCTGGGCGTGTCCAGGAGACGGGGACACCGAGAGCAGCTGTGCCTGCATCCACACCACGGGCCAAAAACACCCACTGAGGGCGAGGGGCTGCGGGACGAGGCCGTCACTCCCTCCCCCGCCGGGAGCGCTGGGAGACCGTGTGCCACAGAACTGGCCCTGGGGTGGGGGGGAGGCGGTCGGTCACAGTGCTGCTCACCACGGCGGTCACTAGGAAACAGGAGACGTGGGCCGGCCGGACCCGGGGCAGGGACCATGGACCGAGGGCTCCAGGGGAAGGTCCTGTCCAGGCCCACGGAGTGAGTGAGCAGCACGTGACAGGCGCCTGCACCCTGCCGCGGGGCAGCCATTGGTCCTGCAGCCCCTCTCCACTCAAGGGATAGGGTGTGGGTTGGGGCAGGGAGCCTCACCCCCAAATTCCACTCCAGGAAGCAGGCAGCCCTCCAGCCCCGGGAGGACTGTGGACAAAAGGGGCCACATGACAGCTCAGGGGAGGCCTGTGTGGCCGTCTTGCAAAGTCAGACCTAAAGTCACCACAAAGGATGGTCTGAATTTAAACTTGAACTAACGCAGTGATGGTGGCAGTTACCTCCTAGGCGGGCATCTTCATTGACAAGGTCAAGCTTGACCTTCACTGAGCCTGTCTGTCCTTTTGCATCTATAACACACTCTTGAAGTGTCTGGGTAACTTGTAACTTCCCTTTTTCTGGAGCCCCTGGGGCACAACCTAATGTGCTGGGTCCCAGGACAGAGACCACCAATCCCTTCACTATCATGTAATTGTTCCTGCACCCACCTAAATATTTGTCTATCATTTTACTTTTTATCCAATCCAGGGGTTCCCCTGCTTTGCTTTCTCCCTCCTCCTTAATCTGTCACCAATGGATTTCATGGAACCCACCTCCGCCCCTCCTTTGATTAAAATGTATAAATACGGATGGAACCCGCCGTTCTCCGGAGCATTATCTCAATGCGTTGAGGTTCTGCCTCCCGGCTTACGCCGACAGTTTGGCTCAAATAAACTCACAACAATTCTTACAGGTTTCAGTGGTTTTTTACGTTAACAGGACAATGACCCCAAACACTTGGGGCCAGGAGGGCGGTCCAGGCGGCACAGAGCAGCGGCCCTGATGGAGACCAGCACTCAGGAAAGACCCACGGGGTGTGGCCTTTTCGGGGAGACGCCCCATGAGGGTGCCAGTGGGCCGACCTCTGCCTGCACTGGCGGGTGCCTGCCACCTGAGCACAGACGGTGGGGGGCGGGTTACAAGGCAAGGGTGGGGCTTCCTGTCTGAGCGGATAGGACGCGGGAGGAAACAAGCCGGGTTCTCACCAAGAGAAAAGCCTCCACCTGCAAGCCCACCAGCCCCGCCCCGGCCCTGGCCTCGGCCCCAGCCTCTGGGCAGGGTGTGCAGGGACGCCCGCACCTTCGGGGTTTGGCACTTCCTGGTCAAGGCAGTGTGCGCAGACCCCCCACCCAGGGACGCCCAGGGCCTCCCGCACCGGGTGCTGGGCTGGGGGACCAGCAGGGCAGAAGGCCAATAGAGAGCTGGTCCCCTGAGCGCATCCCTGCAGAAGGAACAACACTGGACCCTGAGCGCCCGGCCCCAGGACAAGACCTCTGCCACCTCGTCCGGGAGGGGCCGGGCTTGGCCCCTGGGGCCTGACACAGCTGCAGGAAGGGCTGTGCAGGGTGAGGAATCCCGCAGAGGAAGTGACACCACTGTCCAGCTGAGACTCTGGTGTGAGACTGAGCACGGACCGGTGGGCAGGAGGGCAGGAGGGCAGGCGGGCAGGCCATCTGGGCGGCAGCCAGGCCACAGTGCTCACACCATCCTGGCCCCAGGCTGCAGGCACTGGGCGAGGCCGGGAGGGGAGACGGGCCGCCCCCTGTGAGTGACGACCCTCGAGGACCCTCCTGTCCGAGGAGCAGACGGTCTGGGCTGAACGTGCTTAGCTCCAGGGACAGGAGCAGGTGGAGGAGGAGCAGAGTCCTCCAGGTCCTCTAGGGCCGTCGTTGGCAAACTGCGGCTCACGGGCCACATGCGGCTCTTTGGCCCCTCGAGTGTGGCTCTTCCACAAAATACCGGCTTCTGCGCATGGGCCACGAAGTTTCAATCGCACCGTACGTGGGTGCCCACACGTGGTATTTTGTGGAAGAGCCGCACTCAAGGGGACAAAGAGCCGCATGTGGCTCGCAAGCCGCAGTTTGCCCACCGCGGCTCTGGGGTTAGGGTACCAAATGGGACAAAAACCCCGACGCCCCCGACGTGAAGCCCAAGAGCGTGCCACCCCGAGAGGCACCGAGAGCCACACACGGCTCCGAGGGACTGGCAGGCTGACCCTGTCCGCACGCCCAGTGGCCTAGGAGCCCTGCGGCCAGGCCCCTCACAGGCCGGGTCAGACGCCAGGCAGGGACAGTCACTCCCTGGCTCTCCAGACACCTGCACATCTAATTAATGCCTAATTACTAATTAAAACCCAAACAAAGGGTCCCAGGCCACAGCTTTCCCGCTCGCTGCTCACTCAGTGCCGACGGCCCCTGTCAAACTGCCAGACACGGGTGTCGGAGCGCCTTCAGCAGAGGGGGTCACAGCCCGGAGCCAAAGCAGCGCGCAC
>NW_006296809.1:1056389-1060128 GCF_000327345.1 Myotis davidii | reverse complement strand
CCGGTCGCCTCCACGCACGCCTGCGGGCAGGCATGTCCCGCGCGCTGGTCAGCTACCTGCTTTTCACCGCGAGTCCAGCTGACGGGCCGCACAGGGCGGAGGTGTCGGTGCTGGAAGAAGACAGGCTGGGCCCCCCCAGAGAGAGAGGGTCCCAACTTCAAGGGTGAAGGCACATGCCTGCCTGGGTGAGCAGGGACCGCCCATGGGAAGCTCACAGAGCTGGGTGTACCCCCCGCATGCACGTGCTACCCTGCCTGCACCCTCCACCACCCCACGGGTCCTGTTCCGCCACCTTCTCCGTCACCCCCTCCTGCAGGCCGGCGCTCCATCCACTGAGCCAAACCGGCCAGGGCTAAAGCTAGAAACCTCTACACTGCAAAGCACACCAGCCAGAAGGTGAAAGACGAGCCACCTGAGGAAGGAGAGCAAGGACCTGCAGATCGGTTCTCTAGCAAGGGGTCCGGTCCAGAACACACACTGAAAGCAGCTCTGCCACACTCACAGACACACACTCAGAGACACACACACAGAGACACACACACAGACACACAGTGACACACACACAGACACACAGAGACACACACAGAGACACACACACAGACACACAGTGACACACACACAGACACACAGAGACACACACAGAGACACACACACAGACACACAGTGACACACACACAGACACACAGAGACACACACAGAGACACACACACAGACACACAGTGACACACACACAGACACACAGAGACACACACAGAGACACACACACAGACACACAGTGACACACACACAGACACACAGAGACACACACAGAGACACACACACAGACACACAGTGACACACACACAGACACACAGAGACACACACAGAGACACACACACAGACACACAGTGACACACACACAGACACACAGAGACACACACAGAGACACACACACAGACACACAGTGACACACACACAGACACACAGAGACACACACAGAGACACACACACAGACACACAGTGACACACACACAGACACACAGAGACACACACAGAGACACACACACAGACACACAGTGACACACACACAGACACACAGAGACACACACAGAGACACACACACAGACACACAGTGACACACACACAGACACACAGAGACACACACAGAGACACACACACAGACACACAGTGACACACACACAGACACACAGAGACACACACAGAGACACACACACAGACACACAGTGACACACACACAGACACACAGAGACACACACAGAGACACACACACAGACACACAGTGACACACACACAGACACACAGAGACACACACAGAGACACACACACAGACACACAGTGACACACACACAGACACACAGAGACACACACAGAGACACACACACAGACACACAGTGACACACACACAGACACACAGAGACACACACAGAGACACACACACAGACACACAGTGACACACACACAGACACACAGAGACACACACAGAGACACACACACAGACACACAGTGACACACACACAGACACACAGAGACACACACAGAGACACACACACAGACACACAGTGACACACACACAGACACACAGAGACACACACAGAGACACACACACAGACACACAGTGACACACACACAGACACACAGAGACACACACAGAGACACACACACAGACACACAGTGACACACACACAGACACACAGAGACACACACAGAGACACACACACAGACACACAGTGACACACACACAGACACACAGAGACACACACAGAGACACACACACAGACACACAGTGACACACACACAGACACACAGAGACACACACAGAGACACACACACAGACACACAGTGACACACACACAGACACACAGAGACACACACAGAGACACACACACAGACACACAGTGACACACACACAGACACACAGAGACACACACAGAGACACACACACAGACACACAGTGACACACACACAGACACACAGAGACACACACAGAGACACACACACAGACACACAGTGACACACACACAGACACACAGAGACACACACAGAGACACACACACAGACACACAGTGACACACACACAGACACACAGAGACACACACAGAGACACACACACAGACACACAGTGACACACACACAGACACACAGAGACACACACAGAGACACACACACAGACACACAGTGACACACACACAGACACACAGAGACACACACAGAGACACACACACAGACACACAGTGACACACACACAGACACACAGAGACACACACAGAGACACACACACAGACACACAGTGACACACACACAGACACACAGAGACACACACAGAGACACACACACAGACACACAGTGACACACACACAGACACACAGAGACACACACAGAGACACACACACAGACACACAGTGACACACACACAGACACACAGAGACACACACAGAGACACACACACAGACACACAGTGACACACACACAGACACACAGAGACACACACAGAGACACACACACAGACACACAGTGACACACACACAGACACACAGAGACACACACAGAGACACACACACAGACACACAGTGACACACACACAGACACACAGAGACACACACAGAGACACACACACAGACACACAGTGACACACACACAGACACACAGAGACACACACAGAGACACACACACAGACACACAGTGACACACACACAGACACACAGAGACACACACAGAGACACACACACAGACACACAGTGACACACACACAGACACACAGAGACACACACAGAGACACACACACAGACACACAGTGACACACACACAGACACACAGAGACACACACAGAGACACACACACAGACACACAGTGACACACACACAGACACACAGAGACACACACAGAGACACACACACAGACACACAGTGACACACACACAGACACACAGAGACACACACAGAGACACACACACAGACACACAGTGACACACACACAGACACACAGAGACACACACAGAGACACACACACAGACACACAGTGACACACACACAGACACACAGAGACACACACAGAGACACACACACAGACACACAGTGACACACACACAGACACACAGAGACACACACAGAGACACACACACAGACACACAGTGACACACACACACAGACACACACAGAGACACGCACGCACCCACTCAGAGGCACACACAAACAGATGCACACACACACACACACAACCCAAAATGGGTAAAGGACAAACAGACATTTCTTCAAACAAGACACGCGCGCCCCAACCGGTTTGGCTCAGTGGATAGAGCGTCAGCCTGTGGACTGAAGGGTCCCGGGTTCAATTCCGGTCAAGGGCATGTACCTGGGTTGCGGGCACATCCCTGGTAGGGGGTGGGCAGGAGGTAGCTGATCGATGTTTCTCTCCCATCGATGTTTCTAACTCCCTATCCCTCTCCCTACCTCTCCGTAAAAAATCAATTATTAAAAAAAAAAGACACGCGCGCGGCCAACAAGCACATGAAGCGACGCAGCATCGCCGGTCACCAGGGAAACGAGTATCAAACCACAGCCAGGCCCCTCCCAGCAGCAGGGCCCCGCCCACGCCCTGGGGAACCAGCCAGCCGGGAGGACCAGGCCTCGGGAGCCTGTGCCGGCCACGGATGCAGCACCGAGCGGCCCTGCGGGAACATGGTGGCCGCGTGGCCCGCGACCCCTCTCTGTGGTAAACACGCCGGGAACTGAGCGGCTGGACC
>NW_006296809.1:1055493-1056359 GCF_000327345.1 Myotis davidii | reverse complement strand
CGCACGTGGAGCTGCCATCACCCCGAGCTGACCTGCAGGACGGGGGCAGCTAGACCCCCCCCCACCAGAGGAGGGACGTGCCACGGCCGCGGGGGTCCGTGTCCGGGTCCCCAAGTGGAACACAGAAGCCCCCCGGGGCCCGGCAACTCCACTCCTGGCACAGACGCGAGCTCACAGCGACCAAACATGGGAACCGCCCAGAGTCCGGCGGCGGCTGTGCGTCCACATGCGTGAGGGCCCATGTCAGGAGGGAGGCTCGGACACGCGCGGTAACGGGAGGAACCCTGAGCACGGGGGTTGGTGAGAAGCTGGCACGGCCATGGTGTGTGGCTCCATCCACGGGCAGGGCCCTGAACAGGAAGTGGGTGCTGGGTGCCGGGTGAGCTCCAGGTACCGGGCTTTTCGATGAAGAAAATGCCCTAAAATCAGGTGAGGTGACGGCTGCTGAGACGAAACCACTGACGTGCGCTCTCAGAAAGGGGGGGTTTGATGTGAATTGTCTCAATAAAGCTGTTGTGAAAAAATCTACTTTAAAACGTGAAATAAGTTGTTGGTTGAAAACCAACCGCTGGGGTCGGTGGTTTCCGACTCGGTGTTGCCCAGCGGAGGCCCGGGCAGCTGCCGCGAGCAAGCAGCCTGTGGCTGCGGCCCCGGTGCCAGGCACGTCCGAGCCTCGACACGCAGGCTCCCCAGCGCCAACCCCCAGGCACACGTGGCTGCACCAAAGGTCAGGCTCACCCAGAGCCGCCAGGAGCCGGAGGCTGAGCCGTGGGCAGGGAGGTCCGGCCCTATTGGGGCTGCCCGGGCCCTTGGACATGTGGCCCTGCCCCAGCCTGAGTGGTGGCAGCAAGGTCATTTATTTAACC
>NW_006296809.1:1054806-1055454 GCF_000327345.1 Myotis davidii | reverse complement strand
GCGTCCTGCCAGGCGAGGCCTGGGCAGCCTCGGTGGGCCCTGGGCCAGGTCCCGTGGGGGAGGGCGGGAGGCACGCACAGGCGGGGGCTCTCACCTGGCACCAGCCCCCAGGTGGACAGATGGCCACCATCGCACACAGCCACGGGCCAGGGGGATGTCCGGGGCCTCCACGAGACCCGTCCCCCCTCAGGTCATTGGATGGGCTTCTATGCCTGCCCCTCCTCACAGCCCCCACCCCCAGTGCCGTACCACCAGGGTCCCCTCGCAGCAGCCTGGCCACACGGCTTCTCCCAGCCCCAGGAGACTGGGGGAAAGAACATTCCAGAAAGAAACAGTTCTCGAGGCAATTGTGCAAACGCAGTGGAAAATGAAATAAAGATGGGGAGCGAAGGGAGGAGGGACTCTGGGGCAGGGAGACCGTGATCTGGGGGGGTGAGGAGCCTGGTCCACCAGGGACCTGCGGGGTCTCGAGTCACCACCAGCCACAAGGCAGGGGCATCCACACGGGCGGGGCTGTGAGGCGTGAGGCACTTTGGGGCCTGGAGCAGCCACTGCCCAGGGCACGCGCCCCTTCCCACCACCGCGAGCAGAGGCCCATGCGTGCGTGTGGACCGCCCGTGAGCTCGAGGCCAGGCGCGGGCACCCCCG
>NW_006296809.1:1053863-1054747 GCF_000327345.1 Myotis davidii | reverse complement strand
GCCGGACGGCACCCAGGACCTGGGCGCACAAGGCCCTCGGCCCCCACGAGCACCCCAGGGGGGAGGGGAGAGTACCAGGAGGCACTGTCCTCTCGGGGTGCTGGGCGCCCCTGCAGGTGGGCCCTCACTCAGTGCCCGGACCTCACGCCGCCCCACCCGGGACCTGCGCCCCAGACCCTCCGGAAATCTCCCGGGTCTGGAAACTACGAGCTATTTTTACCGGCACCGCCAGCGCCTCCCACGTGAGGAGGCAGGTTTCGGATTCTGCTTCGCTGAAATTAACCTATTTCCTGGTGATTGTGGTAGAGGCAGCGGATTGAATTTGTAAGACAGCCCCAAACCCACGGTGACGTGGAAACAGCCATTTTAAAAAGTCGCTCTGATTTAAAAACAACACGCACATAAGTAGCCCCTCTTTCTCCTGCTGCCCCCCTTTTCTGAGGGACCCCCCCGACCCGCATGGCCATGCAGCACTGCCCTCCCCAGGCTCCACGGGAGGACACCCACCAGCCCCCATCTGTCCAAACACAAAGGAGCCCTTGGATGTGGAGGGGGTGCCTGTGCCTGGGGGCCTCCAACCCCCCAGCAGCCTTGGGAGGCAGGCGGGGCGAAGCGGCCACGGAGCCCACGGGGAATGCCTTCCCATGAGCCCTCACTGCCACCCTCCCTCCCCACCCAGGGCCTCCCCAACCCCACAAACCCTCACTTTTAGAGCCAGAGAAAGGGGGGGGGGGGGGGGGTGTAGAACCTCTTTTTCCTTCCAGTCACTGGAGAGGGACTGTCACAAGGGCTTTGGAGACAGGCCCTCACCACCACGGACAGCAACGCCGTTTGAAAATCCAGTGCGTTGTCAGGGGCTGGGGGCCAGCGCGGGGGAGGGGACC
>NW_006296809.1:1052634-1053718 GCF_000327345.1 Myotis davidii | reverse complement strand
GATGCCACGTCGGCCTGGGCCCCGGGCCTGGCGGGGCGCGTGCACTCCGACGCTGGTGGCAGCAGCAGAAACGCAGTGGTCGCCTGTGTCCACCCTCGCGGCTGGGCCCACACCTCCCTGTCCTCGGCCCCGTTCCCTCCCCCCACATCTGCGGCAGGAGGTGCATGGGCCTCCGACGCCGCTCTCCCTGCCACCCCCAGCGTGTCGCCGCTGCCCCCCACGTGGACGGCGGTTGCTACGTGACCCTCTGAAGGGCCCACACCCAGGGCTCCCACACCCCTGCATCCTCCAAGGGGCTGCAGGCCTTTCCTGGGGTGCCTTCCTTAAACCCACAGGGCACCTCCCTCCGCTCGCACCTCCTGACCCCGCGCCCGACTCAGCAACATCGGCCACGCTTGGGCACACAAAGATCCCTGTGTGTCCACGCACATGCATGCGTGTGTCGCATGTGCACACTGTAAGGACACACTGTGTGTTGTCTGTCGGGGGTCAGTGTGCGGTGTGAGGCAGGCCCCCGAGGACCTCAGGGCTGTCAGCTCTGCCCCGACCTGGGCAGCCTCACAGAGCTAAGGGCACAAAGAAACTTCTTTTGGCTGAACCCCCACAGGTTGGCAGGTGGGCTCGGGCGGTGCCGGGGCGGGTTCTGGTGTGAGATGCCCCGCTTCCCCACTGCCTGGTCACGCTGGTATAGGGCGTTGGCAGATGCTGGCTGAGGGGCTACTGGACCCCAGATGCGTCCAAGACGAATTCGACTGCCACCATCGGGGCCCCTGTGACCAGGCGGCTGCTGCCTCCTCCTCACTCCTCCAAACTCAAAGCCCCTGAGGGAGTCGAAGGTTTCATCTCAGTAAGAACCCGCCGGCAGAGGCCCCGGTGAGCGGCGGATGCCCTGCTGTTGGCATCCACGGATACCTGACCCGACAGGGGTTGTCCCCAGCCACGCACCCCCAGGCGCCATCTCCCCGCCATTGACCCTGTGGGGGGAGCAGCTGGCCCGGTGCTGGCAGCCGCCTGCCAAGCCTCCACGAGAGAAAGCCTCGCCGTCCCCCCCCTCCTCCCAGCACAAAGGCGCCGCTCACGCCCG
>NW_006296809.1:1051993-1052400 GCF_000327345.1 Myotis davidii | reverse complement strand
TGCCCGGCCCCACCCCGCGGGCCCCCCGGCTGGGCCTCAGAGCAGACAGCACGGCCTGCAGAGCACGGACGGGACCAGCCCAGGGACTCGCTGGGAAGAGGTGAGAAGGGGACTCAGGCGGGGGCACGGCCGGTTCCGGGCTCCACTCTGCCGGGCACCGTCCACTGCCCACCCCGGGAGGTCCCGCCTCTCCCCGGACCAGAGGTTTCCATGTCCAGAGCCAACACTTCCCGCCTTCAAAACCCAGGTGCACACCCCCCAGGGGCGCCCCTGGCGGAGGGATGTCTGCACAGCCCCTGACCCGGGAGGGGGCCCCTCGCTGGGCCCACCCGGCCGTCACTTTAGAATCCAGGCCTGCTTCGCGGGGCGGCGTGCCCACAGGTTCCCGCTCTGCTGGTGCCGCCGTG
>NW_006296809.1:1051734-1051966 GCF_000327345.1 Myotis davidii | reverse complement strand
GAACAAGAAACAGCAAAACTGAGACGCGTCCAGGCGTGAAACACTGGGTCTGAAAGGGGCGTCACACACTGTAGAGACGAACAGTTCACCGAACGGCAGGAATTCCCAGTGTTCTGTGCTCGCAACACCTTACGTGGCCATGACCACACATGGCGGGACGGGAGGGGGCGAAGGTGGCTGAGGAGGGAGCACCTCGGTCAGGAAGCAGGACGAGGCCGTGGCTGCAGGTGAC
>NW_006296809.1:1050536-1051652 GCF_000327345.1 Myotis davidii | reverse complement strand
GCGCTGGACGCAGGGACGTGGAAACGCCTCGCACGTTGGCCCAGCGAAGCGCCAGAGGGAGGCTCAGCCGCTCCGAGTTCACAGCGCCCGGTGCGCCCGGCACGGGCAGAGCCGCGTGGCAAGGCCGGGTTTCCGGAAAACGGCTGCTCGAGGGCCAGAGCTGCGCTACACCGCCTGCCTCCAACCTCAAGAATATTCCAGAAGCTCCCGACACCAGGAAACAAAACCACACTCCAGTGAAAGCCACCGCCTCGTGTGCCTAATTCAAACCACAACGTCAAGAATTCCTTCCTTCACCACCAGGAAGGCCGGTGTGGGCGCACGCACACAGAGGAGGGTGCTGTCCGGACACCGAGCCTCCCTGCCAGCCCCGACCAGGACCAGGACGGCCTCGCGGAGTCGGCGTGGGCGCAGCCTGTGCGATGGGAGGGACAGGGCAGGAACGCAACCCGGGCGAGTTCTCAGCCGCACCGGTTCGGGGTGCAGGAGCCCCCAACGGCACTGCAGCCTGGAACTCCCCCTGGAGGGGTTCTGGGAGGTGGCAACGGGCGGCGTGGCCTCAGCCCCTCACCCCCCCGCACCTGGAAATGGCCCTGAGAAGGCAGGGTGCCCAGGGCTGAGCCAGAGTCTGGGGCAGGGGCCCGAGAGGTGGGGTCACAGGGGAGGTGTGTGCGGAAAGGAAGACTGGCTGGGCCATGGACGCGGGCCCAGACCCAGGCGGCCCTCTCAGCTCCACTGCCCCGCCCACCAGCAGGGCAAGTCCCGTGGCTGTCCTCCCTCTGTGGCTGCCCACAGGTCCCCCGGGCCATCTCCCAGGTCCCGCTCCTGCAGGAGGGGAGTCCGGGCCAGGCCTTCCAGGCAGCCTCCCTCGGGCACAGGACACTTTCACCCGCTTCCCGCAGGAAGTGGAAGCCAGCGCCAGCCCCGCCCACACGCGGGTCTGTTTTGCTTCCTGGCGCCTCCCCCTCTCCGAGCAGCAGACGCCCCGGCTGGGCTGTTTTCTCTCCATAGAAACCGACACAACAGGAGCCGGCTGGGCCTGGAGGGTGGCGCTGCCCAGCTGCAGGGAGGCTGGGCTGCCACGGACCCGCACAGACACCCCTGCGCCCCCAGGGC
>NW_006296809.1:1049812-1050394 GCF_000327345.1 Myotis davidii | reverse complement strand
CACCAGCCCGGCGCCAGTCCCCGGCTTCCACGCCAGCAGGCCCTTCCTTCACTACCAGGGACCAAGGACCACGTGGGAAGGGCGGGGTCTTCCGGAGACTTCTTGGCAGAGCAGCTCATGGGGGTGGGGGGAGCACAGAGGAGGGGTGACCGGCAGCTTTCCCGGGCCCCGGGCGGACAGCTGGGCTGGTGGCAGACTGTGGCCTCAGGAACACAGGGTGTCCGTGGCTGGGGAAGTCCCGCCCACCACCCAGCACTGACCTGGGCCCTGTGCTTACTGAGGGGGGGGCCGTGGCAGGGGGACCCCACTTTGTCCCTCCTCCACGGGACCCTCACCCTGAGACTGGGATTCCAACGACCTCACCAGCAGGGTCCCTGCTTCCTGTGTGACACCTGAGCCGCAGCGTCTCCCCAGCTGCCCTAAGCGGGTACCTGCCTAAAGGTGCCATGTGCGTGTCAGGTAACCGGCCTCCTGGCACTTCCCTTCCTGGGGAAGCCACCGAGCAGGCCAGGCCCCGAGGGCAGGAGGGAGCCCTGTGCACAGCCCAAGGGCGGCTCCTGCTCACAGACAGGGTGCCCGATC
>NW_006296809.1:1040078-1049644 GCF_000327345.1 Myotis davidii | reverse complement strand
CACAGACAGGGTGCCCAATCCCGGCTCCTGCACACAGACAGGGTGCCCCAGGCCCGGCTCCTGCACACAGACAGGGTGCCGAGGGGAAGGGGCCGCGGTGAGCCCCGTGGGTGCTTCCTAAGTGGCGAAGGGGTGGGGGCACCCCTTGGTTGGCTTTTGAAAAGCGGGGCCTCCACGGGCTGGCTGAGAGCTGCCTGGAGCCGGCGGAGGCCTCGCCATGGCCGGCTCCGGGAGAAAGCCCTCCTGTCTGCAGGGTTGGGTGCGGGTTTGCCTTGGCGGGGGGACAACTTTCCGCAGCCCGCCCCTCCCCCGCGCCCTCGCTTGCAGCTGGAGCCTCCTTAGAGGGAAGGAGGCATTTCCTGTGTCCCCTCCCCCTAATTTCCCGGCATTCTTGGCAAGCCCAGAGAAGAGGCAGCAAGAACAGGGAGGGGGCCGCCCGCCAACCCTCTCGCAGGCGGGCACACGGGCCTGGACATGGGGGAAGGGAGCACACGGTGCCCAGAGGAGGCCGAGGGGGTCAGGAGCTCGCCTGTGGCCGCCTCCCCTGGGGTGGCTGCCCTCGCCCCAGCGGCTGAAAAGCGTGCGGGCCGGGGCAGGAGGTCAGGTGACCGTCCAGTCACTGGCCACTGAGGCCCCGCACAGGCGTGCCACACGGAGGGACAGCCTGGCCTCCAGGAAGGTGGCAGGGAGGCTGGGCAGGCTGGGCTGGCGACCACAGGATGGCTGAGGCCCCAGCTGCCCTCTCCCACCTCCCCCAGGGCCTCCCATCTGAACCTCCCATCAGAGGAGTCAGGGTTTCCACCTGGTTCTGTGGAGCCCAGGGTCCGTCAGGGAGTGGGCCTGGGAGGGACCCGGCTGGTGTGGGGATGCCGCCCAGGGGCCAGGGAGCACCCACACAGCCCTGAGGGTCCCCGAAGCCTGAGGGAGGGCCCATGGACACGTCTGTCTGAGGCCATCAGGGGGCCCTGGTGTCTCAGGGGTGCGGGGTTTCTCAGGGCCTGGCCCTCAGCCCAGGCACGTGCCAGGCTTGCTAGAACTTAGCAGAGGGACATGCTGCTGCCACAGTGGTGACCCCCCTCCCGGGCCCGGTGTGCGTGGCATGGCCGGGCCCGCATGGGGCACATGGCCGCTCACCTTAAAGGGCCCCCGTGCAAGCCCTCCTGGCACTTGGGAGGAAGAACCCTGTCCCGAGAGCCGAGAGCAGGTCCCTGGGCTGTGACTGGTACGTGGGCGTGAAGACTTGGCTCCAGCAGCCCTTCTGGACCATGAGGCAGGAAGCGGGAGTCACGTGGAGATGGCAAGGACAGTGCCACCGCTAGCCTGCCCAGAGCGCCCGCCCGCAGCCCTCAGCCCCAAGGGAGAGCGAAGCCCCTCGCACATGCACCGCTGGGTGTACACAGCTGGTCACGCTCCCGAATCGCGCCCTTGCTGGAAGCCGCCACGAGGAGAACGTGGTCAGGGACACGGACGAAGCAGAGGACCTCAGCTTGGAGAAGTGTCAAGTTTTGCCCTGGCCGGTGCGGCCCAGTGGCAAGAGCGTGTCCTAAACATACCGATGAATTAAGTTTCTATCAGGAAGGATCCCGGGTTCGATTCTGGTCAAGGGCAGGCACGGGTTGCGGGCTCGGTCCCCAGTGGGGGGCGTGCAGGAGGCAGCCGATCCGTGATTCTCTCATCATTGATGCTTCTCTCTCTCCCCTTTCCTCTCTGAAATCAATAAAAATCTATTTTTAAAAAGTGTTAAGTTTTGAGGGTCTAAAACAGTTTCTTTTAAACAAAATATTTCCCGCGGGTGAGACCGGGACCCTCCCTCCAAGCCCTGACAGAGAGAAACTGCGGCTCCGCTCCGTGTCCTGCGGGTGGTGTGCCCCTGGGAGCCAGGCCGGGGAGGGTGCCTTCGGGACTCTCCACGCAGCCAGGATAGGATGCTGGCCTGCGGCTGCTCTGTCCCTCCCCGCCTGGCCCGCTTGCAACTTCCTTCCAGCAAACATTGAAAGACGTACCAGAATGTTTCCAGAAACAACACCCACTCCTCCTCCTGCCCCAGGGCTGGGGAACCAGGCCCTGCCAGGTCACGTCAAAGAAAATGAACCCCCCATTTAGGCTGTAAACTCAGACACCCCGGCCCGAACGCAAGCCAAAGGGCCCCCATGTCCTCGATGTGCACGACCTCTGGCCCTGCCCTGGCCCTAAGCTACCCCCTGGCCCTGCCTCTCAGCACAGCTCCCGTCTGCTGTCCCTCCAGCTGCCACAGGCGTCCTCCTCAGCGAAACCATCTCGCTGCCCATCGCACGCGGGCCCTGACCTGGAATCCCACGTCTCGGACACACCATCGGAGCCACAGGCCAGGTGTCACCAGGGCTCTGCGTGGGGGACAGGTTAGCCACGTGCCAGGACACAGATAGCCATGGCGTGCCCGTGGAACTGGGGTGTCACGTGAGCAGGTGGAAGGATGTGAGCCGGGAACGCATACACAGGCTCAGCACAGCGGAGTGAGGGGCCCCCATACTCCAGGGCTCAGCCTGTGAGCACTGACCTACCCTCAGCAGAGAGGAGGCGGAGGTGCAGGAAGGAGTGGGGAGCCGTGTCCACCCTTCTTGTGACCCCACAAACCAGAGGGCTGCCCACCACCTCGGCCGTGCTGCCTCCAAGGAATGACGCCACGATGGTCTGAAGACAGGGGGGTGCCCGCTGCCCCCCCCAATAGCCACACGACACACTCCCCCAGGCCCGCAGCTCTGTGCACCCCTAACTCCGAGCATTGATTACTTGGGCCGCCCCATCTTTAGGGCCACCAGAGGGGGCTCTGCACAGGGGTTCATGGTCACGGAGTCACTGTGGGGGCCCCCAGCCAGATCTGGGGTGCACAGGCCGCGCTCAGAGGAGGAGCCGGGAACATCCCTTGGGCCCACTTGTAGGTGCCGTGCTGGGCCCTGCGCAGTGGCTGGTGCAGACCCACAGGAAATGGCGCCCACTCCTGCGGGGCCCACACGCTCCCCACACACTCCCAGCCGCCAGGACCATGAGAAGTGACGGCAGTGTGACCGATAGCCAGGGTGCAGGCGGCCAGCGTTCGGGGACTGGGTCCCGCCACAGATGCAGAGCGAGGAGGAACCTCGGGGGCACCTCCTGCCTCCCGTTCCGCAGCTTCTCACAGGAGGGCCTGTGGGGCGACCCTGTCTTCACCCACAAACAGTGTAGGACACAGCGCCACCCCCCCACCGGCCAGCACCGTGTCTCCCCAGAGCTGGGCTTGGCCGAGCCCAGGAGGCACCATGGGCCCCTCGCCAGCACAGGGTGAAGGGCCAGAGGGTCACCTGGGAAGAGTGAGCCAGGCGGACACTGGGGCCGCAAGATGGATGCGTTTCTGGCGGGAGGCGGGCGGCAGCCCCGATCTCGGACCCCGGCTGCTGCGCCTGACCCGCCCGGAGGAAGCGTGGCGAAGGCCGGCTGGGAGCTGGCGTGACGCGTGGAAAAGCACCCACGTCCTGGGCACAGAAGCGCGACCTGCTGGGCCTGAGAAACCGGCACACGCGACAAAGGGGCGCGAGAGGAGACCCCGACACCGCGACGGTGCGAGGCCGCAGCAGGAAGTCGGCTTCGGCAGAACCTGCTGCTGCCCAAGGACAACGTTCACGAGACGTGGGAGTGTGGCCGCAGGGGCTGGGGGTGATGGGCAACAGCGCGGAAACGCTACCTCCCCCTCCGTCATTTTAAGGAAGTGCCAGGGCTTCAGGCCGGAGCCAGCCAGCGCTCATCCTGCAGCCCCCCCCGCCCCTCAAGCAAGCCCCGACGGCGCTGCTCACGGTGCCCCACACGGCGCGGTGGGGACGGAGGCGGCAGGCTCCAGACGGCGCCGGTCCCAGGCCGCCCTGTGCTGGGAGCGTGTGCCCACCGCGCTCTAGTTTCTCTCTGCCCCAGACCTGGACGTACAAGCGTCTTTGCTCGGTTCCCAACACCATCTCCAAGCTACTGAGGCGGTTCGCGTGGTGACTTCCAATTCAGACCTTTCCTGTGTTTTTCATCCCCTGAAAGGCCCTGTCAGAGCCCCCGCCTCCTGTCCCTGCAGAGGGCGCGGGGTCGTGAGAACTCGAGAGCCCGCAATAAAAATCAGGGCAGTGACCTTTCGACCCAGCCTCTTCGCAGGGCGCAGTCCTGGAGCGCAGCGAGGGCGCTGCGGGGCGGGGTGTCCCCCACGGCCAGGCCGAGCCCCTTCCCAAGGTCCCTCAGCTCTGCTGGCCCTGCACCTGCCCAGGGGCCAGCATCCCCTGAAGAAGAAACAAGGCAGCAGGACAGGCCCCCTCGCCCTCTGGTCTGGGGAGCGACGCCTGTGGTCTTGGGGGCTGGGTGCCCCCCATGAAGGGGCTCTGGGAATCCGGCCACAGCCCTGGTCTCCTGCGTCCGCCTCTCGGGCCATCAGCACAAATGTCAACACATCTTGGCCCTGTGGTTGGGGGAAGGGCACCCCAGGGCCCCCAAGTCCCCATGGGCTGGGCAGGCATGCAAGAGCCCCTCAGAGACAAGTGTGACTCGTGCCCAGGGGCCTGTGGGGGCGGCGAGGGCGGGCACTGGCGGAGCAGAGGTGACTTGTGGGCTGGAATGCTGGGCACGGGGCGGGCATCAGCACGGAGCTCGGCCCCAGCTGAGTCCCCAGCCTGCCCTGCATCCTGGGAAACTGAGCCAGGGGACGCTGAGGCCCTCGGGCTGCAGGCACAGAGCCCCCCTGGAGGAAGGAGGCCGCCCCCACCAGCTCCCAGCAGACGCAGCCGACTATGGGGGGCTGGTGCCTGCCAACTGGAGCCTTCTGGGATGGCCAGAGGCTGGGGAAGGGAGGGGGCAGCGTGAGGGCCACCGACCACAGGTAAGGGGGCTGTCCGGAGATCCTCACGCTCCCGTCACCCACGGCGTCACCTGCCGTGAGGAGCGTGAACCCACGCAGCCCAGGCTGGGGGGCAGGCGGGAGGGGCTCCTGTGAACTTGTCTGGCCATGAGAGGCCCGTCCCCAGGCCGGACCGCTCTGCCCGCCCAAGGATTCCCAACAATGGACCAGCCCTGCTCAGCCACCCGGGCGTCCAGGGACCCGGAGGAGAGAAAGCCGCGCGGCCCCACCCCCGCTCCCTTCGGAGCTGGGACAGGCTGAACTTTTCACCCCCCGCAGACCCCAGCGAGCAGGGCCACAAAGGTGTCTGCCGGGGTGGGGGGCCGCCACCATCTGCACTCTGCTCCCCACCATCCCCCTCGCGATGTGGATTGCCCGTTTTACAATCGCCAGATGGCGGCCAGGGCCTGCAGGCCTCCTCACCCACTGTGACCGCCTGACCCTCACAAACGGGCAGCCCCGGACTGGAGGCCACGCCCCCATGCCCGGGAGGGGCGGTGCAGGTCACCAGGCAGGGTCCCCCAGGTCTGCTCAAAAGAACCAGAACCCGCGGGACGGGCACCAGGGCCAGAACAGACGTCAGCCCAGCAAGTGTCATCCTGCCTGCGGCCGCCAGGCTCCTTGCTGCGAGAGCACCTACGGCCTCCGCAGGAGGGGACGGGTGGGACCCAGGCGGGGACTGAGCACGGGGACTGAGCACACCGATCCCACACCCGCCCAAGGTCGCTGTCCAGCCAGCGAGGATGGCCCCCAGGCTGCTCCCCACCCACTGGTTCCCCTCGGCCAAGTGAGACCCCCACCCCCACCCCCACCCCGGCCTCCCTGCAGGGTCTCAGCTCTCAGCCCTCCTGGTGCAGGAGCCTCTGGCCGACCGGTCACCTGGAGAGCCACACGGGCCGGGGCCGGGAACGTGCAGAAGCACAGAGGCCAGGCCTCCACCTGGGGCCGGACGCCAGGCCCCTCGTGTCCCTGAAACACGCCCAGGAGGGGGGCAGAGACGTGGAGAACTCCGGGCACGCCCTTCCTGGGAACAAGCCTTTCCTGGTGCTCCGTCCCTGCCCCACGCCCACTTCTCGCGGCCTGCGCCCACTGCGGACGCCCCCAAGAGCAGGCGGACGCCATGCCGAGCCTGCGGCCACCCATCCGGTGCGGGCTCGCTGCAGCTGTCAGATGAATAGTCAAAATCACGGCGCTTTGTTCACCATCAATTCTCATTGAAATTGAAAAGGCAGTAATGAAGACGTCAACAAAACGAACCTAATGCAGCCAAATTTACTGCAGAAAGGAAACCGTATCCGCGCACATGGACACACCAGTCAGCACAATTCACAGCTTCTGGAACCTTCCACCTCGGAGCTGGGTTCGCTCACCTTCCCCCCCAAGTCACGCTCAGCACGCGGACCTGTCACTCAGGCGGTTATTTCTGCGAGCGCGGTGCTGGGTCCCGAGCGCGACGGCGGCCTTTTCCTTTCTCGTCTCCCAGTGTCGTTCACGCTCACGGAGAAGCTCAGAGCCACTGCTGCGGGGGCAGCAGCCACACGGCGCCGGGGCCGCCACAGTCAAGACGATGTCACCGGGCCACGTGCTCCCCGGGGACAGCCCAAACCCCGAGATCAGGAGACTGCCCTCACGGCACTGACACGAGGCCACTGGACACACGGACACGCGGACGATGATCCCAAGACACAGGCTATCACGGGGCCTCTGACCACCCTGCCTACTGCTCCGAATGCCAGGCCGCAGCCCAGGGAGGGGACCCGGCAGACCTCAGAGAAGAGGCACGCAGCTGAGGGTCCGGGGAGACTGTGCGACTGGGTCCACAGGACACATGGCGGAGGGGGTGCCAGGCCTGAGAGCATAGGTCGGCGGCAACAGGAGGAAACTGCTTGCGGCAGGACAGACCCTCAGGATGGAAGGAATGGCCTGGGGCTCACCCAGCTGCGTGGCCCGGTCCCCCCCACTTCCACCCCGTTCCCACCTGCAAACTGAAACCCTCCAACCCACGGGGTGCTGGCTCCGCAGGAGGCTTCGCCAGGAGACGGCACCACTGGCCCAGGAGGAGCCAAACCACCAGCACAAAACCCAGAGGACCGGCCGCCTCCCAGGGCTCACTGCGCCCGGGACAAGCGAGGAGGCCACAGGGCCACTCTGGTGGCCCGGGGACTGGAGGGACCAGGGCAGGTGTGGGAGCAGGAAAAGTCTGTAAAAACAGTGGCCAAAACCTTGCAAAAAACAATTTAAGAAAATCTATAGCCCTGGCCGGTTTGGCTCAGTGCACCGAAGGGTTGCGGGTTCAATTGCCGACCTTGGTTGGGGCATGTGTGGGAGGCAACCAATCGATGTTTCTCCCTCACATTGATGTTTCTCTCTCTCTGTCTCTCTGCCTCCTTTCCACTCTCTCTAAAAATCAATGAAAAATATCCTCGGGTATGGAATAAATAAATCGATTTGTGTCTCTCTCATGGATGTTTCTCTCAGGCTTTCCCTCTCTCTTCCACTTTCTCTAAAAGATCCATGAAAAAATACCCTCGAGTGAGGATTAACAAAAAAAAGAAGAAAAACTATAAACCTCAAACACAGGTCACCTGAAGAGACGACGGCAAAGCCTCGTCATGGGGTCCCAGCGCCTGTTGGGGGGCCACGCCCCAGGCCTCGAAGGGCACACAGCACCCACAGCGGGCACCTTCCAGGGAAGGGAGAATAAGGAAACTTCACTTTGTTCATTTTTACTTTTGTTAATCTTCACCCACGCATCTTTTCCCATTGATTTTCTTTTTTTTTTTTTTTTGAGAGTGAGAAACATCGATGTGAGAGAGACACAGGGACCGGCAGCCTCCTGCACACGCCCCGACCGGGGCCGGGGGTCAAACCTGCAACCAAGGTCCGTGCCCTTGACCAGAAATGAACCCAGGACTCTTCAGTCCGCGGGCGGGCACTCTAACCGCTGAGCCACACCAGCCGTCGCTTTAGACACACAAAAGCCGTCCGTCCCCGCAGCCAGCCCCCGGCGCTAAGGAACCCGAGGCAGAAGGGACCCCGGAGAGAAGGCTGCCTGTCTGTCCACAGGAAAGAAGCTACAAAGTAACCCCGTCAAGTCTGTTCTTACTCCAAGCCCTTCGGAAACAAGCATTTAGGTAAACGACAACACGGCGTCCGTGGCTGACAC
Organism: Myotis davidii; assembly: GCF_000327345.1. NCBI lineage: Eukaryota > Metazoa > Chordata > Mammalia > Chiroptera > Vespertilionidae > Myotis > Myotis davidii. Next base: position 1,041,599 of record NW_006296809.1, on the reverse strand, counting down.
GTGACGGTCTGTGACAGGCCGGTGGCGAGCAGGTGGCGCGCAGCGGGAGGGAAGGCCTCGCAGCCGACACTGAGGGTGGACGCGGACGGTGGGGAGTGAGAAGGTGGACACCTACAGCCCAGAGAATCCCCAACAGCCACGCGATGAGACAGCACGCCGGCCAACAGGAGACACTGGCACCAGAGAAAGGACCTGGTTGCTCCAAGGAGAGCAGAGAAGCACTAAACGGGAAACATTTAAAAAAAAAGAAAGAACTGCAGATGGAAGATTCAAACCAATCTCCAGTCACATTCACTGCTCACGGTGCCAGCACCCCACGAAAGGGCAGAGGTGACCAGACGGGCACGGCAGCCGCAGCCACGCGACGGAGCAGACGAGCGAGGGGGAGACGGCAGCTGTGGGCCAGCGGCGTGAGGCCGTGCGTCCAGAGCGAAGAGCAGGAGCCAGGGACGCGGGGACTTCAGCACCCAGACGGCGGCCAAGGACTGCGCACACACAACACCCCCAAACAGAAGCACTGACGTCCCCAGGGACCGAGCTACTGAGCCCGAGGCACAGCGCACCCCTCGACACGACAGTTACAACAGAATCTCCGCGCCGTCAGGGCAGGAAGCAGAGCCGGGAGACGGCGCGAGGGGCCGGGCGTCACACACGCCCGCCAGGGCCGGTGCCAGAGGGCAGGCCTTGGCCAGGAAGACGGCCGCCCGGGCGGAAACTCGCCTCCGGACACTCAGGGCGACCGGCGAGTACAGCGACCCCGTAAGCAGGGTCGGGGTCAGGGGCGCGACCCCAGGCGCAGCTGAACATCAGTGTACGACCTCCGACTCCCCCAAAACTGCCTACAGCCTCCTGTGGACCGACCGGCAGCCTTACCGCCGGCGTCGGCGCGCCGGGCACGCGTCTGTTACCGCCTGTGCCCAACAGTAACGTCAGCTGGAGGAAAGACACGCTACTCAGGAAACCAGGAGAGAAAACGCATTTACAGAGTCTGCTGGGACGGACCACACAGAAGTGGACCCGTGCCCGCACACCCCCGCTGTCCAGGGCGGCTGCATCGCCCTAGCCGGTTCCGCTCAATGGTTAGAGCGTCCGCCCAACGGCTGAAGGGTCTCGGCTTTGGTTCCCGTTAAGGGCAGGTACCTCGGTTGCAGCACCTGCAGGAGGCAACCCACCAATGTGTTTCTCTCACATCGACGTTCCTCTCTCTCTCCCCTCCCTTTCACTCTCAAAAAAAAAACACACACAAAAAAACACAAAAAAAAATCGATGAAAGACAAATACCCTTGGGTGAGGATTAACAAAAACAAGCGAATCCTATCTAATAAAAGAGAAACATGGTAATTGGCGTACAACCGCTACCCTTCCCATTGGCTAATCAGGAGCGATATGCAAATTAACTGGCGGCAGGCAGCCAGGCAGCTTGAAACTAACATGAGGCTAGCTTGCTTCAGTGATGGAGGACTCCAACGTTCCCCGCCTGCCTTGCAGGCCTCTGAGCCTGCAGTTTGAAACATTTTAACA
>NW_006296809.1:1035111-1039207 GCF_000327345.1 Myotis davidii | reverse complement strand
GACAGGGGGCGGTGCCCCAACCCCCCAATCGGCCCTACCCTGAGCGTGACTGAGGGTGGCATCACAACCTCCCAATCTGCCCTGCTCTGTGCATGACAGGGGGCGGCACCCCAACTCCCCAATTGGCCCTGCTCTGAGCCTGACCAGGGGCTGCACCCACGGATTCGGCCTGCCCTCTGCCACCTGGGAGCAGGCCTAAACCAGCAGGGTGTTATCTCCCGAGGGGTCCCAGACTGGGAGAGGGCACAGGCCGGGCTGAGGGACCCCCCTGTCCCCGAGTGCACAAATTTTTGTGGACCGGGCCTCTAGTAAGTAAATAAAAGGCTCAGGGGAATCTTGAACTGAATGAAAATAAAAACAACGGATCAGAGCCTGTGGGACGTCCCTAAAGCAGGACGTGGGAGAAGACCGAACGTTTGTAGGAAAAAGAACAGTCTCAGCTCGGCGACGAAGTCAGCCTGAAGCCCGCCCCGTGGAGGAGGACGAATGACCAAAGCACGCGTCCAGGAAACAGAAAACAGCACGGTAACAGGAAAGCCAAGGAACCCAAACTGCTTCTTTGAGACGACGAGTGACGCGGGCAGACCCCCCGCCAGCTGGTCGGGGACGGGGCGACCGCAGCGGTGGGAGCGGGTTCCCACAGGTGCTACGGGGTCGCGAGGGGACACGAGGAACACCTCACGCTGACACGCTGGAGGACGGAGCCGCATTAGGCAATTACTTGTAAAAACAAACAACTCTCCACCAAGAACCGACAACCGAACAGCCCTGCGTCGTTAAAAACCATTCCCCCTAAAACGCCCAGACCCAAACGGGCTTCGTGCTACCGAGTCTTTTAAAAAGAAACAGTTCTTCACTCAGGAAATGCAGGAGGATGAGGATACGTCCCAAACATTCCATGAATCCCACGTGACTCTGATGCCAAAGCCAGACAAAGACGTTACAAGAACAAAAGACGGGACGAAAACACCGCAGACCACGATCCCTCACGAATGTCGATGCAAAAGCTACACACAGAATGTCAGCAAGTCCGACCAACAGCGTCCTGACAGATCATTAACACCCGGGACCAGGGCGGCTACCCCGGAACGAGGGGCCAGTCGGCCAACGGAACTCGCCGTGTGGATAAACCAAAAAAGGAGCGGCGCTCGCATACATGCAGCAGCAAACACCCAACGCCGGTTCCTGGTCGGAGCAAAGTGGGCCTGCGCGGGCGGCCTCCTCCCCGACAGCCGCGCCTCCCGGGCCAGGGCCGCAGCCCCTTCACATACAGCCCGGCCCTGCGCTCAGCGAGCGGACGCAAGGCGTCCAGACTGGACCTCGTTCACGGAGGACACCACCCCCTGTGCAGAAAACCGGTGCAAATCTACAGAAAAGCGACCAGAACTAGTGAGTGAGTTGCACAGTTTTAGGACACAAGATCAATACCCAAAAATCAATAGCGCTAGCGACTTTTAACCAGGGACCTAAAGTTTAAAAATAACTGTACTACTCGTAAAAACACAAGAGAAAAAGAAAAACCTTTTTTTTAGGATGACGGACAAGCCCTGTCTGGTAGCTCAGTGGTTAGAGTGCCGGCCCCTGAGCCAAAGGGTCGCGGTTGGATTCTGGTCCAGGGCACGCACCTGGGCTGCAGATTCAACACTGGCCCCCGTCGGGGTGTGTGCAGAAAGCAGCCAAGCGACGTGTCTCTCTCACATCAGTCTCTCTCTCTCCCCCCCTACTTCTCTCCCTCCTCCCCCCCCCCACTCTAAAAAAAATCAACTGAAGAAACACCCTCTGGGGGACTAACAACAAAGCCACCAGCCGCTCACTTTGTGACGCTGTGACGCCTGCACTCCTAAGAGCCGTTTTTAAAAGAACCACACGGCAACCCAGGTGGCCCCTGTGCTCCCGAATTCGCTTGTTCTGTGGTTTAAACAGTGTCCGCAGCTCAGCTAGCAGCATAAGGCCACCAATTCTCCCAGGGCCGTCCCACACACACCTCCTTCCCTCCCAAAAGATACACAGAGACCCTGCAGCAGGCGGCCGCTCGCCCTGCCAAGGGCCAAGCACAGCCTCTCGGGCTCTGTGGGCCTCAAGGCTGCCACTGTCTCGCTGAAGCAGCCACAGGCGATGTGAACAATGGAGGGCCGGGAGCCAATAAAACTTTATTTACACACACAGGTGGGGGTGGCTGTGGCCAGGGCTGCAGACCAGAGCGGGATCTGCTCTGAATTATTCGAAATGCAAATTCTCAGGACCCACCTCAGGCTAGGAATCCGCAGCTCTGGGGACAGGACCCAGCAGCTCCAGCTCCAGACCACTGGTCTGGAGAAGCCGGCCAGAGGGACGGGCTGACCAGCCGAGGACGAACACAGCTGAGCAAGCATCTCACAGGCAGCAATGGGCCTCGGGCGGCCTTGGGGGAGACACGCACGGAAACGCAGGAGGCGGGGGAAGGAAGGGCGGGAAGGACTGCCGCTGGCCCCTCCCACTTCCCGCGGCAGCTCCCAGCCCACCCGAGACACATGTCGCAGCTCGCGTGGCTCCGTGACCGCGCTCCACGGCAGAACGAGGACCTGAGTCACGCTTCGGGGTGACTCAGCCTGAGAACGAGGGGCCTGAGTCATGCAGGCGTTGGCTGGGACCACGTCCTGCAGTGGGCACCGCAGGTGCGACCTTCGAGGACGGCGGGTCCCGTGTGCACACGCACACGCATGTGCACACACGCTGGCGTGGAGACGGTCCAAGAGGATGAAGCCTGCTCCCCGAGGGACACTCTGGCTAGAGTCACAAATGACTGGCGTAGCCGTGCTTCCCTTTTTAACTTTTTTTTAATGCCCACCTGAGAGCGTGCTTGTTTGATTTAAAGAGAGGGGAGAGAGAGAGAGAGAGAAACACTGATCGGCTGACTTCCATACTCGCCCTGACCGGGAATCGAACCCGCAACCTGTCAGTACACGGGACGACGATCCAACCCACAAGCCACACATCGGCCAGGCCCGTGGTTTCTTTTTTAAAGCAGCTGCTCATGCCCTTCTTTCTTCGATGTTAAAACGTAACAAATCCGCAGACACAGAAGAGAGAACATGCGTTGCGAGGAAAGAGCAGAAACACCCCCACCCCGTCCTCCTCTCGGAAATCGCCCCCACCCTGCTCTGCAGCCGCCAGGGAGCCCAGCGCACACCGAAGGGGGAGGCGGCGGCCACGCTGCAGAGAAGACGCCCGGGGTGACGTGCAAAAGCCCGGGTGCCAGCTGCCAGCCCCCGCAGGAGGCGGGGAAGTTTCCAGGGAGCCCGTCTGCAGAGGAACAGAGCTGTTTTCACCTGGCCCTGCTGCCCGCTGCCCATGCTGCCCGCTGCCCACGCTGCCCGCGCTGCCCATGCTGCTTCAGCCTCGACGGGACCAGCCAATCAAGAGTCACCAGCACGGGAAAGCTGCCCCACAAAAGCCAAATCCACAACAAACCCCAGAACTTGGGGGAAACCAAAAGCAGAAACTGCCAAAGCAGCACCGCTAACCCCCGAGGACGGGCGGGAGGAGCGAGGGGCGGGGGGCAGAAACAGGCGTGCGTTCTTAGAAAAGAAACCAGAGCAAGAGGCAGCGTTGACACAAAAATAAAACCACAGCCCTGGCCGGCAGCTCAGTGGTTAGAGCATTGGCCTGCGCACCAAAGGGTCGAGGGTTCGATTCCCAGGCAGGGCACAAACCTAGGTTGCAGGTTCAATCCCGGGTAGAGGCGAGTACGGAGGCAATGAACACATCCTCGGGCAAGGATTTAAAAAAAACACCACCACTGGGAGGGGGCGGGGAGGGCAAGCAGGAAGTGAGGTCAGAACTGCAGGGCCCAAGGGGAACAGGCAGGAAGTGAGGTCAGAACTGGGGAACCCAAGGGGAACAGACAGGAAGTGAGGTCAGAACTGCAGGGCCCAAGGGGAACAGGCAGGAAGTGAGGTCAGAACACCTATGCCAAGCAGGTGAGAGCCCCACAGTCACAATAATCGGCACAAAGGACGGATCTGTCAACCCCGAGGCAGGATGTGAGCAGCTGGACAGGCGGCGCCGGGCCCACAGGAAGCAGCGGCTCGGGGACGCCGCCCGGGCCTGCGGACGC
>NW_006296809.1:1034459-1034746 GCF_000327345.1 Myotis davidii | reverse complement strand
TCCCCCTGACCGGCTCTCCCGCGCCCTGGGAGCGCAGCGCGTGGCAGGTCAGGGTAAACGCCCACGTGCTGGGGACGAGGCTGCGTGCAGGGCTGCAGAGACTTCGGGCTCACTGTTTGCACAACGTGCGGGTCCTGAGGACAGACTGGCTCACAGCGTCCCCCTCCCTCCCGGGAGGCCGGCCAGGGGTCCGTGAACGAAGGGCACGTCACACCAAGTACAAACGCTGCGACGGGGACGAGGCCCCTGGGGCTGGGGGGCCCCCGGCCCCGTGAGCCCACTCCCCC
>NW_006296809.1:1033687-1034404 GCF_000327345.1 Myotis davidii | reverse complement strand
GGTCCCCTGGAGGCCGGGCGTGCCCAGCACAGGCCTGGGAACAGGGCGGCCACCCACGGCCGCAGGCACCTGTCAGGAGCCTCTCACCCCAGCAGGGCCCAAAGGACCTTCAGCCGGTCAGGCCACGCCACGGGCACGCCCTCACCTCCTCTCTCCCGGCAGCTGCGGTCCAGCCACCGTCGGGCCAGGGAAAGGGGCGGACAGAGCGCGTGGGAGGCCTCCAGAGCCTGGAGCCAGAGGACACCAGGCGGGAGGAAGCACTCGGTCTCCGTGGATGGCCTGTGACGAGGGACAGGGTGCCAAGGTTCACCTGCAGAAAACACTTTGCTTTGCCATCAGCGGCCGCCGCCTGTCGCTCATGCTGCCATGAGGTGGGGGAGCGGGGAGATTCTCGGGGAAAGGACATCGGGAGAGACCGAGTCCCAGCAGGCGGCCCAAAGAGAGGCAATTTCGGCATAAAAATGACGGCCAGAACGGACGGCAGCCCGTGGTGACCGGGGCCGAGCCACGTGAACACAGGCCGACGGAGCACGGGCACGGAGGCCTCTAACTGGGTCAGGCAGGATCTCGAGGGACATGAACCCCCGGGAGAAAGTTCACGGGGGACAGGATGCCGACAGGGTCCAAAGTCCCCCCACGGGTTACTCATTAACCAGGGAGGGAGAGGCAGACCCGCCCAGGAGCCGGACCAGGGTCACTGACCTGGAGGGGAGGTGC
>NW_006296809.1:1028637-1028898 GCF_000327345.1 Myotis davidii | reverse complement strand
CAGAAACCCCTCTGCTTTGCCATCAGCGGCCGCCGCCTGTCGCTCATGCTGCCATGAGGTGGGGGAGCGGGGAGATTCTCGGGGAAAGGACATCGGGAGAGACCGAGTCCCAGCAGGCGGCCCAAAGAGGGGCAATTTCGGCATCAAAATGACGGCCAGAACGGACCACACGCACCCCTGCGTCCCACCAGGGGACGGGCCAGGCACCCCGACTGGAGGCACCATCCACAGGCCAGCCCCGCACTCCGAACGCACCAGCGC
>NW_006296809.1:1026922-1027980 GCF_000327345.1 Myotis davidii | reverse complement strand
GGCTGCCCATACACCCCACACTGGTGATTGAGCCCACATCCTGGGCATGTGCCCCCAACCGGAACTGAACCCGGGACCTTTCAGTCTGCAGGCCAATGTCTAGCCACTGGGCAACACCAGCCAGGGCTCACCATTAATGTTTCTATCTCTCTCTGCCTCTCCCCTCCTCTCTGAAGTCAATAAAAATATATTAAAAAACAGAAGGAAACGCTGAGCGGGGAGAGGTGGCAGGTCTATGACACCAGCGTCTGCCATCCAGGGGGACGGCAGTCCCCCTACACCAAGGGCACCTGGAACACACAGGGCTGCGTGGCGAGGACGTGCTCAGGTGCCGGGGCCGGCCGAGCAGGGGCCACGTCTGAGCCCCCAATTAGTTGTGGGAACACACGCTCCCTCCTTTCTGAGCCACGTGGCGTCCGCTGGAAAGCAGGCGCCGGAGGCCCTGGACTGAAACAGCGGGTCACCTGCCCCTAACATGCCACACTCCTGGGCTGCGACGACCCAGGAGGCCACGGCCCGAGCTCCTGGACCGACAGGGGCGGGAGGACCGAGGGTCCAGCCTGGGCCTGGCCAGGGCCCGTGCCGGTCGGAGAGATCGGGTCCCTGAGCCCTGTGCCCTGGCCCTTCCTGCCCCAAACCGCCAGCTCACGCCCACCACCAGCGGGACAGGAAACGGCGCCTCTATGCTGGTTTCTAAGCGCTGCCTTCTTCCCGTTTTCTGAAAACCTTCACTTTTCCCTGATAAGAATCGCCCTGGAGTCAGTCTCACCCCATCAGGTCAGGCTGCGGGTGAGGAGCCCACGGCTGTTGGCTCATTTACTGAAATCTCTGCTTGCAGAATGGCTGAAAGCTGACAGCCTCGCTCTGAAACCGACGCCAGCTTCTCGCCCACCACGGGCACCAGCTTACTGCCACAGCTGCCTGCACCCGTGGGCGAGGCGGGGGCTGTGTGGCGCCACCCACAACCAGACCGCACGCGGAGGCTCCGGTCAGATGAACCCTCAAACACCCCACTGCGGACGCCGTGCGGGGAAGCTGGCCAAGACCCTGGGGTGCTC
>NW_006296809.1:1025072-1026876 GCF_000327345.1 Myotis davidii | reverse complement strand
CATCCTTTGTGTCCCACTCACTGCACCTGCTGGCGGCCTTGGCTGGCCTGGCGGGCTGTGGGGGCGCCGTGCCAGACCCGTATGCCCACGTGGCCCGGCGGGCTCCTGTCAGAGGACCGGGCTCTACTGAGAGAGGACTGCACAGCTGGAAGCCTCGACGCTGCTGCATCCTCACCCGCTCACGTCCTCCTCCCACGTGCAGGGCGGGCACCCACCCCCTTTACAGGTGGGGAGACCAAGCGGGGACGTGACGGAACCCCATGCCCGAGAGAGGACGCGGCGGAGCCGGCCCGACCCTGGGAGTCCACGCCCTAACCACTGGAGAGCGCTGCCCCTCAAACTTCTAGAAACTTCTCCTTAGCTCGAGATACCAAAAATCACACCATCTACTACGTGCAGAGGAGACAGAGAAGGAGCCAGAGGTCAGAGTCAGAGCTGGAGAAAGTGGTTTCTGCTTCGCAGTGGCAGGGGAAGCGGGCGCCTGAGGGCACTGCCTCTCATCCCAGCCCTCCCCTTGGCCTCCGACAGTGGCCTCACCCCCACTCAGCAGGTGGGGCCCCACCGGTTTTGCCAAACAAAAATCAAGGCCCCTCCTTCCAGGAGCCACTGGGGAGGGGTGCCGCCCTCACACCCCCGCCCGCCCCTCGTTAACAGTCAACAGCTAAGACTAAGCCGGACAGAGCGCCAGGGGCCGCCAGGCCAGGAGGCCGCCTGAGGCCGAGGTCCGGGCTTGCTCAGACTCAGGAGGCCAAGATGGGGCGTTTGGAAACCAAGGAACGGAAATGGCTGCCATGGCTGAGTCATCCGCTCCACCAGAGCCGCCCGGGGAGGGGGCCGCGGGCAGTGTGGGCACCGCCCGGCCTCAGACTCCTGGTCTCCAGATATGAGAATGGATAGATTTCATTGGTAAGCTCCGATGTCATCAAATATTTAAATCTCAAAAGGCCATCTCAGCGAGATGCATCGTTTCCTCAGAGCAGTTATATCCAGGATCAAAAGAGTGGGGGGTGGCTCTGGCCAGTATGGCTCAATGGTTAGAGTGCCAGCCTGTGACCTGAAGGGGGTCCCCAGTTCAATTCCCAGTCAAGGGCACGTACCTCGGTTCCTGGTTGGATCCCCGACCCTGGAGGCAACCAGTCGACGTGTCTCTCTCATGTTGATTTCTCTCTCTCTCTCTCCCTGATTCTCTCATCGTTGATGTTTCTCTCTCTTTTTCTCTCTCTTTTCCTCTCTGACATCAATGAAGATATATTTCTTTTAAAAAGAGCTTCTACTGTGTGTCAGGCACTGCTCAAAGCACGCTACCTGTGATAAACCTTTCATTCCCAAGCAGCCCCAGGAGGTAGTGCGACAGGAGTGTCCCCATCTCACAGATGGGAAGACTGAGGCAGGAATCTAGCTTATGATGACTAATAGCAGCAACATGTCCAAAGTCACGGAGCTAATCAGACACAAAGCCGGGGCTCTGAGCGGGGTAGACGCTGCTTCCCACCACCCGAGGACTCCCCTGGGCAAGGGAGGCAGCAGCAGGGAGAACGTGTGCGTGCTTAGGAGGTTCAAAACCTGGCGCTGCTATTGAGTTTGCTTTTGATTTTTATTGATTTCAGAGAGGAAGGGAGAGGGAGAGAGAGATAGAAACATCAATGATGAGAGAGAATCATTGATCAGCTGCCTTCTGCATGCCCCCTACTGGGGATTGAGCATGCAACCTGGGCATGTGCCTTTGACCAGAATTGAACCAGGGACCCTTCAGTCCCCAGGCAGACACTCTATCTACTGAGCCAAACCTGCTAGGGCTCAGACT
>NW_006296809.1:1020882-1021607 GCF_000327345.1 Myotis davidii | reverse complement strand
CCCGCCCTTCCCAGAGCCACGCTGGGCGCGGGCTGCAGCCCCCCACACACGCCCCCGGCCCGCCGGCCGCCAGGCAGCCCTGGCCTCTCCTCCCCGGGAACAGGCAGGTCAGGCCGTCTGCGCAGCACTGGCGTCTCCTGCTCTGGCTCTGACACGTTCGGGGCGAGATTATAAAGGAAGCAGAGCCCACCCTCTCTCTCTTTTTAAAGAACTTCTCCCCCGGCCGCGGGGCTCAGGGGCCGAGCGTCAACCTAGGAACCAGGAGGTCACGGTTCGATTCCCGGTCAGGGCACAGGCCCGGGTTGTGAGCTCGATCCCCAGTGTGGGGCGTGCAGGAGGCCGCCGGTTAATGATTCTCTCATCGTTGATGTTTCTCTCTCTTTTTCTCTCTCTTTTCCTCTCTGACATCAATGAAGATATATTTCTTTAAAATAGACTAATTTTTTGAAAAAAAAAAAAAATAACTTCCTCCAGAAACGGGCAGGACAGAGACTCCGAGGGAAAGAAAGGTGCGTGAAGGCTCATGGGGGCTCCTGGGGCGCCTCGGGCCCTCCTGCTGCCCGGCCCCCACCCCTGGGCCAAGGCGCACGCACACGCCGGGCTCTCACACAGACCTCCCGGGATCAAAGGCGTCATCAGCCCCGCGAACCCATGGTCCCCGCCTGTCCTCTCTGGCGGCCACAGGCTGGGCACACAGTAGGGCTCCATGACGGAGGACGCCCGCA
>NW_006296809.1:1019225-1020783 GCF_000327345.1 Myotis davidii | reverse complement strand
CTCTAAGAGCAGGGCCCGGGCACACGGGGCTTCATTCTAAGAAGGCGGGGGCCCCGGCTCAGTGCTGCTCCTGCCTCCGACGCCCCACAACCGGGTTTAGCGACAGACGGACGGCTGAGCCACGACACGCGGGGCACACGAAACAGAGCCAGTCACACGCGGCGGGACTCATACCCACAATGCACAGGGAGCTCAGACAGCCCAACGCAAAGCAAGGCAAAGGGCTCAAACAGGCGTTTCTCCAAACGCGCACACGCGGTCAGCAAGCACGTGGCAGGACGTCCAGCATCACTGACCACCCGGCAGGCGGAACTCAAGCCACGGCGAGACCCTGGCCTGGGCAGGGGGCGGGGGGCGGGGGGTCAGCTGCCTAGAGCGTTGTCCCGATGGGCCAAGGTTGTGGGTTCGACCCCGGGTCAGGGCACATACCAATGGAAGCAACCAATGGATGCATCAATAAGCGGAACAAACCCATTTCTCTTTCTCTCTCTCTCTCTCTCTCTCTCTCTGCTTTCCTCTCTCTCTAAATCAATAAAAATTAAAACAACAACAGTGAGACACCAGCTCAGGCTACCATCAAACAAAACAGCAGGTGCTGGCGAGACACGGAGAGATCAGAGCTGGGCCCCCCGGTGGGACGGACGCTGGGGCAAGCAGGACGGAGACGGGCATGGCGGCTCCTCAGAAATTAGACTCACCACCGAGCCGCCCTCCACTCCCGGGGACCCACCGTCACAGCAGCGCTGCTCACAAGGCCGAACGTGCCCACAGCCCGGTGTCCCCCGATGGGTGAACGGACACACGGACGGACACAAACACTCCGGATGCCAGGAGGAGCTCCGGCGTGACCGCGTGGCTGGGCCTCGGGCACGCAGGCTCCGTGCCGTGAGCCGGGCTCGGAAGGACAGAGGCTGCGTGATCAGCCCCCGGGAGGGCCCTGGAGGCAGGGTGCAGGGCTGGGGAGGGGGGAGTGCGTGACGGGGTCAGAGGTCACTGTGGGACAACGGGAAGCTCTGGAGACGGCGGCGGCTTCGGCGCAGGACACGCGGGTGTGCTTCCCGGGTGCCGGGCGCTCAGGCCGTGGGGCGGGAAGTGGCAGCTTCCCAGCAACCCCTCGGCCTGGGGACTGACCCGCGTTTAGAGAACAAATCGGTGACACGTAAAATCAAGACCCTACAGAGGCCCCGTGCCTCCTGGGACGGAGTCCACTAAGAGAGCGACGGGCAGTGTGTGCACACAGAGCAACGCACGATGGCCCCGGGGCCGTGCCCCGAAACCCCCGGGTCCTTAACCAGGTCACCACCGAAGTGACAGGAAAAAAGAGACCCGCACGACGAGCCCGCCGTCGCCCGCAACGCAAGATGCAAGAGGAACACTCACACTGCACATCTGTGAGGAGTGAGACGAGGTCGCTGCCCACCGTCTCCCACGAGGAACGCCCCAACCCTGGCGTCCCCGCGCGGGGGAGACCCTTGTGGCCAACCTGAGCCACGCGGGGGGCCTTAGGCTCCGCCCACCCTGCAGGGGGACGCCAGCCGGGGCCCCCACTGCAGAAGCA
>NW_006296809.1:1018174-1019129 GCF_000327345.1 Myotis davidii | reverse complement strand
CGAGAGGAACAGGGCACAGCGTGCTGACGGTCCACACTGTCCGTCCACACTGACTGTCCGCACTGACCATCCATGCTGACCATCCACACTGACCGTCCGCGCTGTCCGTCCACACTGACCGTCCGCGCTGCCCGTCCGCACTGACCGTCCGCGCTGCCCGTCCGCACTGACCGTCCGCGCTGCCCGTCCGCACTGACCGTCCGCGCTGCCCGTCCGCACTGACCGTCCGCGCTGCCCGTCCGCACTGACCGTCCGCGCTGCCCGTCCGCACTGACCGTCCGCGCTGCCCGTCCGCACTGACCGTCCGCGCTGCCCGTCCGCACTGACCGTCCGCGCTGCCCGTCCGCACTGACCGTCCGCGCTGCCCGTCCGCACTGACCGTCCGCGCTGCCCGTCCGCACTGACCGTCCGCGCTGCCCGTCCGCACTGACCGTCCGCGCTGCCCGTCCGCACTGACCGTCCGCGCTGCCCGTCCGCACTGACCGTCCGCGCTGCCCGTCCGCGCTGTCTGTCTGCACTGTTGCGTGCTGCCGGCTGGGACGTCTGCAGGCATCCCTTACAGGGACAAGAAAAGCCAGCGCCCTCGATGTCCACTGAGGCCCAGAGCCTCGATGCCAAGGAGGCGGAAATGCGGGGGGACGCGTGCCCACAGAGCCGTGCCCGCTGACGTGCACACGCAGGCCCGACGGCACAGCAGCCGCAGACGTGCGTTTCTGAGATCCGGGTCCACACATGGCCGGGCGCTCTGCTGGGCGCCGATGGCACTGTGGGTAACGGACGTTCCCACATGAGATAAGGTGACGTCTGGGCCTGGCTTTAAACACCCGCCTCCTCACACAGAGGGAAGTCAGACACTGTCACCGCGGAGCTGGGCGCGGGTCATGGACCAGACTCTGCCCGGCGCCGCGAGGAGTGACCCCGACACAGTGTGTCCATGGGCACGTCACGGGGCCAC
>NW_006296809.1:1015707-1018123 GCF_000327345.1 Myotis davidii | reverse complement strand
ACGGCAAGGCCCTGCCCACGGGCCCACAGCTCCTGCACCGTGACTTCCTGGGAGGCTGAGCAGCCGGCAGAGGCCCTGGCCCGTGGGCACACCGCCAGCGCCCGCCACCCCTTCCCCAGCCCTCCAGGGTCCCCTGCCTCCCTCCCACCTGCTTCCACAGCCAGCAGGACCCCAGACGCTGGGACCACGGGGACAGCAGGCCCGGGGTGGGCTGCCCGCGGTCGGTCCCGGGCATCCTCAGCCCCCAGGGCTCACAGGGAAGCGAGAGGCCGCGTCACGGAGAGCCCCACCCGCACAGGAACCAGCGCGGACGCAAGCGCGTTGGAGGAAACAACAAGCAGCACGCGCGGCACCAGCCCCGACGGCAATGGCGTCGGGCACGACCAACCACAGAGGGCCCCCGAACCCGAGCCGCTGCCAGCGGCCACAGGAAATCAAAGCCGACTCTCCCCCCACGGCTCCAGGACGGAGCAGAGCGCGCCGCCCGCCTCCCGAGCCCACGCGCCGCACACGCGCTCTGGCTGTGGGAGGCTCCCACTCACCTGGCCCAGATGGAGCATCGAGACTCGCAGGTCCCGGCCGGCAGCAGGGACACGGCAGCAGGGACACGGCGTGCGCTCAGGGCCCAGGAGCCAGGCCCGCAGGCCCAGGGCCCCTCACTGCGCAGCCCCCGGCGCTGGGCTCGGGGCCACTGCTCCTCAATGGTCCCACCGGTCACAACCCTCGGGGAGCTCCGTGGCGGGCCTCCCGGCACAGCTCCCAGCCGGCCACGGCCTGGGCCGCGGGCCCCTCTGGGGAGGGCTCTACCTTCCCTCCCGGGCCCAGCCACGCCCGCCGCCTCCGGTAAGCAGCCGCCCACTCGCTACGCTGAGGTAGGCAGCCCACAGCTCACCTCGTCTCCACGGTTTAAAGACCTTTGTAAACTGAGACAAAACCGAAGAGGGTCAGGCAGGCTGGCGACACTCACGGCGCACGAGGATGCTAAGGAAATCACAGTTTTGATAGTTCTGCAAAAAAACTTCGCAAATTTACAACAAAACTGTCAAGTAATTAAGGCAAGGCACTTCACACATGAACTTAAACTGCTAATTAAAATCCCCTCGCTTAATTGACTACATTTGCATATCATTCAACTTGGGGAGCATAATTTTTTTAATGGTTTAGGCAAATCAGTTGCAACCTCAGGGAGTGGGCAGCAGCAGGGAGGGCAGGTGAGTCTGGGGCGTCAGGGGCTTGACCCCAGGCAGGGGTCCCCTCCCCCCGGTGGGCATGGCCGCTTGGAGACCCCACTGTGGTGCAGCGTGCTGACGGCACCTCCTGCCGCCCCGCACACCTGCCTCCACCTCCCCACGTGGGACAGGCCCTCTCCCCCTCCGGGCGCGGGTCCCCAGCTTGCCAGGGCTGCTCCGCGTACTTGCCCAGCGCCAGCCCTGCCACGGGAGAGACCCACTCACCCTCCGTGGCAACGGGTCAGAGTGCAGACGGCCACGCTGACCTTCCACAAGCAAGCGCTAGCCCCGGTGGCACTCAGCCCAGCAGAGCCCGACACGCGTGGGCTCACTCCTCAGAAAGGGCCCTGCCAGTCAGTCCTTGGGCCCAGGAGACCAGGGCTGCTCGGACCCGGCCTGACCATGCCAACGTTCCGGCCGGGCTCCCACCTGCTCCTCAGCGCAGCATCCACGGCTCTGCCACCCGCTGTCCACGGAATTGGCATTTTCCCGCAGCGGGACCCCGGGCCTGCCCAGGTCTAGCTCCGACGGGCAAGTGTAGCCGCGAGTTCACATGAAACCACACGGCCAGGCAGGCAGGAGCGCGGCCTCAGGATGGCAGGCCGCAGGGCATCACCACGGCTGCCGCTCCGTGGGACCCCACGAGAGCCTCCAGCAGAACCGTGAGCACCACCAGCTCTGCAGAGACGGAGACGGGGAAGCAAGCACCCACAAAGGGGGGAGACAGCCTGGCATCAGCCCCCCACCACCTGCAGGCCTGAGCTGCAAACCAGTGCACGGGCTGGGATGGTGGACGGAGCACCAAGGTGATGGTAGACGGGCTGTGCAGGAGAAGCTGGCACGCTGCCCGGGGAAGCGGTGGCGCCAGCCCCCACCAGAGGTTCTCGCAGGCCATCCAGGCACCGTGGGCACGTGTGGGGGGGTGTCCCTGGTGCCTGTCAGTGCCGGGGGGGGGGTGCACCCACCCACAGGACGTTGGCTGCTGCGGGACTGGGGCCGTTTCCTGACCCAGGGTCACTGCACGAGGCGAGACCAGCTCTCAGCCTCTGGACACGCGCCCCCACGCCCAGCGAGCGGCTCTCAGAGAGCGTGGGTGTGTGGCTGGGAGAGGCCTGGGGGAGCCCTGCCCCGCTGGGGAACATGGGGGGTTGGGGACCATCGCTCCAGACCACTCTCCAGGCACCGTG
>NW_006296809.1:1013847-1015112 GCF_000327345.1 Myotis davidii | reverse complement strand
GAGATCTGAGCAAGCCATCTCCTTCAAAACTCGCACAGGGCAGGAGAGGCACCCGCCAAACGCCCCCTCTGCACCCGAGAAAGGCTCTCCGCCCCCTCCCCTCTCCAGCCGTCGACAGCAGAGCTGTCGACGAGTTCATGCCTCCGTGAGCCCCTCGACGGGTGTTTATCCGGCCCCGGAACTAGGGGCCCAGCTGTGACCAAGTCCCCCACCCCCACGCCCGGGGAAGGCCACAACACAACCACAAGCGCACCATCGGAGAACCCGGCCGCGGCGGGCTTCCTGAATTCTTACCGATGCTCCCAACTCCACAAGTGACGGCTCCTGTGAGTCTTTGTAAGTCTCACAAGTAAATAGGGAAGGCGCAAATGCCCACCGCCAAGAGAGCCTGGGTCTCCCGGGCTCAGGCCAAGGTGACCCCCTTTCCCCCCAAACACCCACTCGTAGCCCTGGATGCCCAGCAAGGGGGCTCCCTCCGCCCAGCAGGTGCCCCATCCACTCTGGTTCCCACCATTTCCTTTCCAATTCGTGCCCGACGGGTCCTTCATTTTATTTGTTGTTACTCCTCGCCTGAGGGTACTTTTCCATTGGTTTTTAGAGAGAGCGGAAGGGAGAGGGAGAGGCAGAGACGTCGACGTGAGAGAGACCAGATGGCTGCCGCCAGCCAGAGCCTGCAACGGAGGTACGTGCCTCTGACCGGAATCAAACCCAGGGCCCTTCAGTCCTCACACTGACGCTCTATCCACTGAGCCACACCGGCCGGGGCTGGGTCCTTCCTTCAGCCAATAAGTAGACACAAGTGGTGGAGGCTCCCAGAACCTCACGTGGCCCCTCCTCGCCGGTGCCCCAGCAATGCCGCCTGAGAGACAGCCAGCCTGGCGCAGCTCAAGCCACAGGGCTGGCCGCTGGGAGGGCAGGGCTCCTGGGGAGCCCCCTCTTCCTAGGGAGCCCCCTCTTCCTGGAGAGCCCCGTCCCCCTTCCTCAGAGCGGCCACCGCTCCTCGCCCACCAGGTGCTTCCTGAGCAGACCGTCACCTGCACGAGCCCGGCCTGGTCTTCGTGCCCCCCCGCCCCCGCGTTCAGGCGGGAGGCTGGGGGGACTGGGGCCACCCGTTCCCACGAACAGCCGCCGGCCACACACCCCACACGCTCCCGAGCAATGACTTCCTGTTCCTTCTGCGAGTCGGGCCCGCCCCCCGCGTCTGAGCCGGTTCACAAGCACAAGGCGTGCCCATCCACCATCTCACTGCCGCCGCCATCCCAACA
>NW_006296809.1:1011109-1013695 GCF_000327345.1 Myotis davidii | reverse complement strand
AGAGCCGGCCCCCGGCCGCCGGCCACAGACACGGACCCTCCCCCGACGCCCGGCTGCAGGCCCGGAAGCGCCTGGGGCTGGGGTCAAGCTTCCTCCCTCCGGTCCAGTCTGCCTCTCCGACAGCCCGCCCCGAGGCGCAGCTGCTGCAAGGAGCCCACGGGTGGCGAGGCCGTGACCCTCCTCTCAACGCCCCACGCTCCTGGGGGCCGAGGGCGGCAGGGACAGAGGTGAGGGCTGCTCAGTGACCGGCTGCCCCAAGCGGGGTGCCCACATCAGGGAAACAAACCCCAGAGGGCCAGGGGCCCAGCCCAGCCCAGCTCCAGAGAAGGCGCTGGACCCGGGAGACGGCTGCTCCTGGAGAACCACGGACCGGCTGCTCGCGCAGACAGACGGACACCAGGCAGCCCCGCCTCCCCCTGCTCCACGGCCAATGACAGGGCGCAGAGCAGACCAGCTGCTGTTCCTCATTTGAGACACCCCGCAACCTTTACCCTAATGTCCAGACTGACTCACAGACCCATCCTGCATGGCGGGGGGGGGAGGGGGGGGTCAGGAGCCTCCCCTCAGAGCATCACCCGAGATGGCACCCCACCTTCTCAGCCAACCATCTGGAAGCAGGAAATCACCACGGAACCCACAAAAACAGAGCAAACCAGGGGACACAGGGACAGGGGACCCTCGCAACCTCTGCCAGTCCAGGTGGCCCTGGGGGAGCAGAGCTGCCCACGAGGAGGCGGGTTCCTGGAGGGAGCGTGCTGGCCAGAGCGGCTCCACCTGATGGGAATTCCAGCTCAGAGGTCCCCAGGCCCCTCGCACCCCCTGCCTCTGCACCTCAGAGCCGCAGTCACCCCCCAATGGGGACTCTGAGACGCCAGGCTGCCCAAGGCTGCCGCCGGCCGGTCTCTGCCTGGGGGAGCAGGCCTCGGACCAGGAGGACGCCAGTCCCGGCACAGGGAGAACAGCGTCCACTGGAACAGACCGCCCAGCCGTGGGCGCTCCCGCCACACCCGCGGGCCCGTGGGCCTAACACGCGTCGGCCACACGACAGGACCACCCTGCAGGGAAGAGCCTCCCGGAACTCGGTTTCAGAAGGACAGAGGGACAGCACTTCCGAGGAGCCCTGCTGGGGCCCCAGGGGCACAGCGCTCCGCCCTGCTGTCCCCCGAAAGGGAAGCACCTGGGCCCGGCGGAGGGCAGCGCTCGCCACACCCCAGCGCCGGGATTCCTCTCCGGCAGCACCTGCACCACTAAAACCAGCCCAACGTCGTCCAGGCGCCACTGGAC
This sequence comes from Myotis davidii, assembly GCF_000327345.1. Lineage (NCBI taxonomy): Eukaryota > Metazoa > Chordata > Mammalia > Chiroptera > Vespertilionidae > Myotis > Myotis davidii. Next base: position 1,012,411 of record NW_006296809.1, on the reverse strand, counting down.
AAGCCCAGGGGTGGCCGAGCCCTGGGCAGAGGGAAGGCAGAGCGGGCGAGGCCCTCAGCTGTGCGCCCGTTCCCAGCAGCAAACGCGGCACGTCTCCCCCGAGACACCGACACCCCAACCTCAACGCCCGAGATATCAGCTGCCACTCTCCCACCGTCCCCGTTACACGCGAGGAAACCGAGGCACAGAGGTCATGCGGCGCACTCGGGGCCACACGGCAGTGAGGGCTGTGCGGTTCCCACGAGCTGCCCACTGCGGACACCACGGACAGCAGGCGGGGGAGCCCTCTCGCTGGGACCCGTTACATCGGAGGCGTCACCAAGGAAGGCCGCCAGCCTGCGCCCAGACGCCGCCTGCGCAGGGTTTCCAGGCCCGGAGCTGGCACCCGCCCCACGCTCGGTTCCACCCGGCAACCACAGGAACCACCAGCCCCCACGGCTGGGCCGCAGGCGGAGGGCGCAGGCGACGGGGCCTGGGAGCACCAGGAAGGTCACCAACCCCTCCCACCGCCCGTGGCACAGCAGCGCCGACCGAGCGTCCGTCTGGCAGGAGACCTGGCAGGAGACCTGGCGACACCTTGGCCGCCAACACCCGGACGCACTTCCTCCTCCCAGAACCCTCCGCCCCGGGGAGCCCTGTCCCCTGCAGAGAGCAGTGCCAGCCGCGTCTTTGTTGCCTTCTGTCCGCACGCTGGGCACATCAAAAACATTAAAATCAGCTACAAAGGAAGTGAAGAAATCAAAACACCTTCTATGAACACGCGGTCCAGAGGCGGGTGGGAGGGGCCGCGGAGATGGGCCGGCGCTGGGAGGGGTCTTCCCAGGCGGCTCCTTCCAGAGCAAACAGCCTGGGCAGCTGTGGGTCCCCCACCCCCAGGCTGAGACCCTCCTCCTCACGTGGGGCCTCTGGCGTGTAGACACAAGCACACGGCTGTGCGGGGAAGATTTAAAGGGGACCACACACCCCAAAGCTCCCAACGGTGCCATCAGAGCCACGGCAGCAGGGCAAGGGAGCCAGGCTGGCAGGAAGATTTTTTTTTCGGGAGCCCCTGGAGGTGCGGCCAGCAGAGACGGGGGACACGCGAACAGACAGCCAGACCTCGGGCCCAGGCCACCACCATGAGGACAGGGCCGGGCTGCCACTGAGGCCCGGAGGCCGACCACTTGGGAGATTCTTTTAAATCCGCACACGCGGCCTCTGAGCGGCTTTGGGGAGGTCACTGACGCAGAAGGGGCAGCGCTGGCCATCTGTCGAGATGGCCAGAGTGAAAGTGTGCGCCGACCACTTGTCTGTGGCTCCTCT
>NW_006296809.1:1009079-1010620 GCF_000327345.1 Myotis davidii | reverse complement strand
CTGCCAACAGCTGCCACCAGGCACCAGTCTGGCAAGGGCAGAAACGCCCCTGCACACGCACACGCGGCAGCCCCTCTAAGCACAGGCGACAGGCCTTCCTTCTCCCCAGCCCCTCCTCCGCTCCCCAAGACTGACACTCCGCTGGAGGGGCGCCCAGAGAAAATCAGGCGGGAGCCTCTATTCACAGATTCAGAAAAAGAAGTTTGATGCAATAGCTGAATTAATTAGGCCTCCAAGAATAGCTGAGCCAGGGCAGCATTCTGTGCGCGATTTAATAAGCCTGGAAATGTGAAAGGAAAGTTGCAGGTTCGTGGGGAGGGGGCAGATGCCAAGAGAAGTTGGTGAGGACCTGGGTGACTGCGATCAGTGTCCAGCGGTCCCGGGAAGGGCCAGACCACAAATGTCCCCGGACAGACACACAGCAGCGCCGGCCTGGCCCTCCCCGCCCTGCCCTCCTGTGCCCTCCAGAGTTGGCGACAGAGGGAGAGGGACATGGGTGCCTCCAAAACAAACTGCCAGCGACAGGCCACGGGAGCTCTCGGCCTGGGGTGCCCGCTGCTGCAGCCTGGCGCCCCGGGCTCGTGGCCGCACCCTCACGCGGGGACTTTGGGTTCACTCCCTGGAAGGCCCAGGGAGACACGGAGCTGGAGTCCCCAAGTCTCGGCCCCCTGCCAGGGCGCCAGGACACGGGCCGCCTGTTAGCGTCTCCCAGGACTTCCAGGCACAGAAGGCTCTGCCCGGCCAAGTCCCGCCGGCTGGGGCCTGAGGCCTGGGAGCTGTGGGGTTGGCAGTGCCCTTTGCCCCCACCTGGTCTGGACGCTTCCGGAGGCACCCAGAGGAAGGCAGGCCTTGGCCCCAGGCTCCAGCCTGGGCCCAGCCCAGGTCTAACCTCCCAGGGCTCTGGGCAGGGGCGTCCTGAGAACTGAGGCCTGCCCTCCCCGGCCTTTCTGGGCGACTGCCGGGGCCGGGGGGCTTCTCCACCACCGGGCCGGGCCCTCCACGCCAGGCAGGGTGGCTAAGTCCCAGGGGTCAGGCAGGAGGGGCCTGCCTGCCCAGCTACACGACCATCCGGGGACCCTAAAGCGAACCCGATTCTCCTTCAAACAAAGCAAAACCCTGAGCCGTGGGGGAGAGGCAGCGCGCAGGTCTCAGCCTGCAGAGACAGGGCCCCTGCCCGAGGCGGCCCCCACCCTCTCCCCAGCCCCGCCCCTCGCGCGCCCTCCCCCGAGGCCGGTGGGGACACTCACCAGGGGCACCCGCCGCTTGTACTTGTTGCCGTAGTCGAACTTCTCCTTCACGTCGTCCAGGCAGCGGCCCAGGCGGGCCTGCTCCTCCTTGCCCGTGTAGTCCTGGCTCAGCAAGATGTAGGCCCGCCAGTTGGCGGAGTCGAAGCCCCAGTGGCAGGTCCGGTTCTCCAGGGCCTTGTGCGAGTGCACCACGAACTTGTGCGGCGGGTACATGAGGCGGCAGTCGAGGCACTGGATGCAGGCGGCGCTCGGGCTGCTGTAGAGCTCGGGCACCAGCAGCCCCTTGCACTTGCT
>NW_006296809.1:1008474-1008768 GCF_000327345.1 Myotis davidii | reverse complement strand
GCACAGGCGCTCCGCGTCCGTCTTGGTGATGAGCCCGCACGAGGGCGCCGAGAAGGGCAGGATGCCCATGACTTTGAGGATCTCCAGCTGGTCGGCCGTGCAGCGCGAGCAGTAGATGTGCAGCTCGTCGCACACCGAGTTGATCTGCTGCAGCGAGAAGTCGCGCAGCACCGAGTTGAGGATCTGCGGCAGGCACAGGCGCTTCTCGCCGCCCACCACGAAGCACGAGATGGTCTCGCCCTCCAGGACGGTCTCGCAGCGCTCGGTGGAGCGCTCGGACGGCATGAAGAAGGG
>NW_006296809.1:1005760-1006163 GCF_000327345.1 Myotis davidii | reverse complement strand
GCGGTCAGGGCCAGCCTAGGGTGGGTCCTCCGAATCAGGCCCCCGCAGTCCCCCGGACGTGGCCCGTCCCCCACCCTGGCTGGGTCCTGGGGGCAGAGAACTAGGGACCCGAACTTGGACGGGCGGAGGCCCCGGGGGGTGGGGGCTTGAAGTCGGAGCAGCCCTGGCCGTTTTCAACCAGAGTGAGGACAGGAGGACAGTCCAGCTGAGCCGGACGGGAGCGCCTCTTTCTCCACACCAGCTGGCATTGAGGGGCTTGGGGACCCTGCCTGCTGGGCAGAGGCCCTGGGGTCTCACCCACTTCCGCTTGGGTGGCCTTCAGCGTGTCACCTGCTCCCACCGCCCCAGTGGAGGCTGGCACTGACCAGACCCCACACCAGTGCTGCTGGGGGCAGCGCCTGCC
>NW_006296809.1:1004481-1005466 GCF_000327345.1 Myotis davidii | reverse complement strand
GGGTGACCACACACCTTCCTGGCTGCAGACCCAGGCAGGCGCCCGGGGTGGCGCTGGGGTCTGAGGTTCAGGGTGCAGTGCTCCATGTTTGAAAGCCAGACTGCTCCCCACCATGGACGTGAGCCCCCCTCCCCCGTCCCCCCGGCCAAACCTGCGCCCTGGGGATGATGAATGCTCTGCTCGCGAATATGGGATTGGGGAAGGGCATTTAAGAACCAAAGACGCTCGGCCGGCGTTGCTCCGCGGGTGAGCATTGGCCTAAGAACCAGGAGGTCACGGTTCCATTCCCAGTCAGGGCACAGGCCCGGGTTGTGGGCTCCCTCCCTGGGGAAGCTGGGGGGGGGGGGCATGCAGGAGGCAGCCGATCAGTGATGTTTCTCTCATCAATGTTTCTATCTCTCTATCCCTCTCCCTTCCTCCCTCTCTAAAAACTAAAAACATCATAAAATAACTAAAAGCCAAAGAGAAGGGACTTTTCAGAAATCACTCTCTTGGCCCCACTTGGACCGAAAACACCTGTATTGCACCTGACAGCATCCGCCCCTGCCCTGTGGACTGGAACCCTGGACAGCGGGCAACCGGGAGCTGAGAGAGGGTGGCCTGCATAGAGGCTGGACCAGGAGCTGAACCCTGACTTCCTGGCCGAGCGAGGACTTCCTCCTCCTCTTCGGACCGGGCGGTGGGCCATGCTGGCTCCTGCCCCCTCCCTCCGTACCCTCGGGCTCTGCAGGGCTCCGGGAAGGGGCCCCAGGAAGAGCCAGCCGAGGGCCAACACTGTCCCCACAGCCGCAGGATCCAGAGTGAAGCCAGCGGGGGTGTGAGGGGTGGTGGGGACAGGTGTGAATGGTGGGGACAGGTGTGAATGGTGGGGACAGGTGTGAATGGTGGGGACAGGTGTGAAGGGCCCTGAGATGCAGGACGGGGTGACGGGAGGGTGGCTGCTCTCAAAACCTGCTCCCCGTGAGAGCACAGGCCTCCTCCCATA
>NW_006296809.1:1002514-1004415 GCF_000327345.1 Myotis davidii | reverse complement strand
GGCGCCGGCCAGGCCCTGTCTGCCCCGAGGCTGGTGGGGGCGCTCCCACCTGCTGGCCTGCGCCCTGGCAGCCCACTCCTCCCACGGCGTCAGGACCACGGACCAGGCACCATCCGGGCAGGTGGAGGGTCAGGGCCCAGGCACAGCCACATGAGGGCGGAGGCAGGGACCAGGCCCTTGCCTGGCGGGTGGGTGTGGGCAGGGGGCCTGGGACCAACCAGCTTCTCTCCATCTCCTCCCGGGAGACGGCACAGGATGGACCGCACTGCGGGGACGGAGGGGGTCCTGCAGGCTCAGGAGGCTTCTGGGGCCGGGACTGAGAGATGAGGGTGCGGCCACGATCGGGGCTTCTGGCCTGGGGAGGAGCTCAAAGTCCCAGCTGGAGAAATGGGCTGAGAGGCCTGGATCGCAGCTTCTCCGAGGTTCCCAGACAGCTTGCCCCGGGCGGGCGGCTCTGACCTCGGGGCTCCCAGCTGCCCCTGCTCCCTACACCTTGAGCAGCAGAGGAGTCACTGAGCACAGCCGGGCACAAACCCCGTTGTCAGGAACGTGCTAAGATATTGTCTTCAGCTCGGCCGGCCTGGCTCCGTGGCTGAGCGTCGACCTATGAACCAGGAGGTCAGGGTTCGATTCCCGGTCAGGGCACAGGCCTGGGTTGTGGGTTCGATCCCCAGTGGGGGGCGTGCAGGAGGCAGCCGATCCATGGTTCTCTCTCCTCATTGGTGTTTCTCTCTCTCTCTCCCTTCCTCTCTGAAATCAATAAAAGATATTTTTTAAAAAGATATTGTCTTAAAAATTTAAATCTGAAAAAATGTTCTCAAGTAACATGATCTTAACAGTTTAGAAAAGACTTTGGTCTTCATTTGGTTCCACCAAAAGCAGCCTCAACATGCAGAGGGTGCAGACGGTTTTTTGCCGGCGTGTGGGTGCAGCCTGTCACCCTCCTGCCGGGAGCTGGGGCCTGGGCACAGCGGGAGGGCACAGCCCTGAGAGCAGGGAGAGAGCACCAAGGGGCACGGCTCAGGGGAGGAGAGTCGGTTCCTCGCGGGCCGAGCTGGGAATTCACACGCGGGGACCATGTGGGACCATGTGGTTCTGGGCTGGAATTCGCCATGAACGCATCTCCATATTTATGAGCAAACGGAACTGCCACAGGCGTGGATGCTGGTACGAACCTCCGCACAGTCGGCAGCTGTGTCCAGGGAGAGGCCCCGAGGGTGGCCCCGCCGCGGTCAGGGCACCGAGAGCCGCGTCTTGGATTCTCCGTTCCATCCTCTGCTGGAAGGAACCAGGCTCGGCTGGTGGGGGCGTCGTCCCGCACACGGAGAGGTCTCGGGTTCGACTCCCAGTCAGGGCACAGACGTGGGCTGGTGGATCCCCGCAGGTGTGGGAGGCAGCCGGTCCATGCTTCGCTCTCTTCCCTCCCTTCCTCTCTCTTTCAAATCAGTTTTTAAAAAACAACATATCCTCAGGTGAGGATTTAAAAAATAAATTAAAAAAGAGAGGAACCAGAGTTCTTTAGAGAAACGGCTGGTCCCGGTGCCAGGAGGGACCGAGGGCCCACAGCAGGACAGGGCTGGTCAAAGGGCACGGAGCCCCCCGACCCGGACCCCCAAGGGAAACCAAAGTTCATCGAACATCACCAGGGAATAAAATAGGAAACCACAAGTCCACGCAGAGGCAAATATTTATTAAAATAAGTGTATTCAGCCCTGGCCGGTGTGGCTCAGTGGATAGAGCGTCGGCCTGCAGACTGAAGGGTCCCGGGTTGAATCAATAAAATGTATTTAAAATAAATAAATAAAATAAATGCGTTCATATGTTGAAGGTTTGGTGAGAGACGAGCTATTTGCATAGTTTTGAAGTTGCTCCCGCAAGGTTCCCATGAGTCGCAGAGGGAA
>NW_006296809.1:1001504-1002127 GCF_000327345.1 Myotis davidii | reverse complement strand
GGCGCCCTTGTCTGGGGTGCAGGACACCGCACCGCGGCCACTGTCAGGCGCCTGGGGTGGGCAGCTCCTGGGCTATTCTTGAAACGCTTCTGGAAGCTGGAAACTGTGGGAAAACATAAAACACGTCTTTTTTAAAATATATATTTTTATTGACTTCCGAGAGGAAGGGAGAGGAAGAGAGATAGAAACATCAATGATGAGAGAGACCATTGGTTGGCTGCCTCCTGCACGCCCCACACTGGGGATCCAACCCGGGCACGTGCCGTGGCCGGGAATCGAACCTGGGACCCTTCAGTCCGCAGGTCGATGCTCTATCCACTGAGTCACACCAGCCAGGGCAGAGCACATCTTTCAGGACGTGCCGGGAGGAGGCCCAGTGTGGGCGGCCTCACTGAGCTCGAGCGGCCCAGCAGGGGCCAGTCCTACCCTCGGGCCCTCGCCGAGGCCTGAGCGGACACAGAGGACGCGTGGAGCCCCCACTGTGACCCCAACCACCTCGGGGAGGACCTGCCCTGCCCAGCCCGTTGCCAGGCTGACCAGAGGACACCCTCTCCACCGCCATGGGGAGACACGGGCAGGGGTCGGGGGGAGCTCTGAGGGGCGGGAGGCAGGAGGGCACCTGA
>NW_006296809.1:996920-999716 GCF_000327345.1 Myotis davidii | reverse complement strand
TGGGGCCGCCCCACAGCTGCCGGGACGGGGTCAGTGCAGTCCAGGCCCTTTCTGAAGGGCGGCTTGAGAAGGGGCTGTCAGTGCAGGGAGGGGTCGGAGGGACCCGGGGACTGCACTCGCTCGGCCTGGAGGTGGAGCCGGGGAGCAGCCAGCCAGGCCAGGACGGAGGTCAGGGTGACAGGGAGGACACGATGCCTTCGACCAGGTCTAAGCGTCACAGGAGCCTGAGAGACGGAGGGACAACCGCAGGCCCAGCGAGAAGCCGCCCACCAAAACCGAAAGCAGCAAACAACCCGGGAGAAACAGAGGGCGGCCTCGGGGGGCCCGGGGGCCCGGGCGCACAGCATTGACCACGCTGGAGCCAGCACAGGCTAAGGGATGAGGTGCCTCATCTGGGAAGGTGGGCGGAGAGAGCAGGGTGGGGGTGAGGGTGCTGGGGGAGAGCCAGGCAGCTCCCGGTGTCGGGAGCTGTCGTCCAAGGGGGAGCAGCGAGAACACACCTAGACACGGGAGGAGAATCGGACAGGAGGCGGCTGAAAGCCCGGCCGGCGGGGCTCAGTGGTCGAGCGTCGACCGAGGAACCAGGAGGTCAGGGTTTGATTCCCGGTCGGGGCACATGCCAGGTTGCAGCTCGATCCCCAGTGTGGGGTGAGCAGGAGGCAGCTGATCCATGATTCTCTCACATCATTGATGTTTCTCTCTCTCTCCCTCTCCCTTCCTCTCTGGAATCAATAAAAGATAGATATAAATATAGGTATACTAGGTATAGATGTAGGAATAGATATAGGTAGGTATAGATATAAGTGAAGGTGTAGGTGTAGGTGTATAAATATAGACATAGACATAGACATAGATTATACATACTAGGTATAGATATAGGTATAGGTATAGGTATAGTTATAGATATAGATATATAGATATGTAGATATACTAGGTATAGGTGTAGGTGTAGGTATATAGATTAGATATAGATATAGATGATATAGATATACTAGGTATAGATATACTAGGTATAGATGTAGGTATAGATGTAGGTATAGATGTAGGTATAGATATAGGTATAGATGTAGATGTAGGTGTAGGTGCAGGTGCAGGTAAAAGCAGCAGCGGAAAGGACCGAGGGGTGCTGCCAGGGCACCAGGCCAGCACCAGGAGGGCGTGGGGGCCTCTGCAGACTTGGCACAAGGATGCCCGTCCCCGGGGTTCTTTATGGGATGATTTTCTTCTTTAATCTGCATATCTTTCCTGGGTGAGAATTCAAACAAACAAACCCGCACCCTACACTAAAAATAAATAACAAGAGAACAAACTGACATTCCCACCACAAAACGCCAGAGTCTGGGACGTGAGGGGACACACTCTGCACAGTGTTTGAAGCACGATGACGAGGGCACTGGGGCCAGGCCGCCACCGCCATCACCACGGCCACCACCATCACCATCACCACAACCACCATCAACACCACCACCATCACCGCCACCACCGCCACCACCACCATCATCATCACCGCCACCACCACCACCACCACCATCACCACCACCACCATCACCACCATCACCACCACCACCATCACCACCATCACCACCACCACCATCACCACCATCACCACCACCACCATCACCACCATCACCACCACCACCATCACCACCATCACCACCACCACCATCACCACCATCACCACCACCACCATCACCACCATCACCACCACCACCATCACCACCATCACCACCACCACCATCACCACCATCACCACCACCACCATCACCACCATCACCACCACCACCATCACCACCATCACCACCACCACCATCACCACCATCACCACCACCACCATCACCACCATCACCACCACCACCATCACCACCATCACCACCACCACCATCACCACCATCACCACCACCACCATCACCACCATCACCACCACCACCATCACCACCATCACCACCACCACCATCACCACCATCACCACCACCACCATCACCACCATCACCACCACCACCATCACCACCATCACCACCACCACCATCACCACCATCACCACCACCACCATCACCACCATCACCACCACCACCATCACCACCATCACCACCACCACCATCACCACCATCACCACCACCACCATCACCACCATCACCACCACCACCATCACCACCATCACCACCACCACCATCACCACCATCACCACCACCACCATCACCACCATCACCACCACCACCATCACCACCATCACCACCACCACCATCACCACCATCACCACCACCACCATCACCACCATCACCACCACCACCATCACCACCATCACCACCACCACCATCACCACCATCACCACCACCACCATCACCACCGCCACCGCCATCACCACGGCGCACTTAGGTTTTCCTAGGTTTTTCCGGCCTGAGGTTCCCGTGTCGGAAAACAAGAGAGCGGGGCTGGAGTGAGGGAACTGCAGAGGTGGTTGTTAATCCTCACCCGAGGACATTTTCCCACTGATTTTTGCAGAGAGTGGGAGGGAGTGAGGGAGAGAGAGAGAGAGAGAGAGAGAGAGAGAGAGAGAGAGACATCTACGAGAGAGACATCTATGAGAGAGACATCTATGAGGGAGACATCGGTGAGAGAGACACATCCATTGGTTGCCTCCCGCGCTGGGACCCGGCCTGCCACTGCGCTGATTTCTGAGGGTCAACAGTTAACTGATAGTTATAAAACTGAATTGCAGAGCAAGAAACTTAAAACTCTGTGGTATCCTAGACAGAATTTGACAAAAATCTATACTATGCCAGAAATTTCCCTTCCTCT
>NW_006296809.1:995056-995518 GCF_000327345.1 Myotis davidii | reverse complement strand
GAGAGAGAGAGAGAGAGAGAGAGAGAGAGAGACATCTATGAGAGAGACATCTATGAGGGAGACATCGGTGAGAGAGACACATCCATTGGTTGCCTCCCGCGCTGGGACCCGGCCTGCCACTGCGCTGCGTGCCCTTGACAGGAAACGAACCGGGACCCTCGTCCACGGCCGAGGCTCCATCCACTGGACCCAGCGGCGCGAGCAGCTCTCTTCATGCCTTCGCTGTGCTGCCTGCGCTGTTGTTTCCCCTGGACCCTCTGGCCGGGAGGCCCTCCCTCCCTCCCGGAACCTTCCGTGGGGTCAGCGGCCTGGACCACATGCTGAGGGTGTGAGTCGGCCTCCCCTGGAGGGGGCTGGGGGCTGGGGCCAGACCAGGGTCCCACGTGGGTCCCAGCATCCACCGCGAAGCCTAGACCTGCTTCGTGGGGTCGAGAAAGGGGATGCCGGAAGCAGAGCGCCTGG
>NW_006296809.1:993508-994075 GCF_000327345.1 Myotis davidii | reverse complement strand
CGAGAACCGGCCCCAGGGACCCCAGAGCCCCTTCACCCTCCTTACCCCCCAGCAGCCAGTGAGGCCACAGGTCCACCTCCAGTTCTATGTAGGAGTCGCCCCTCCCGCCGCAGCCCCGCCCTGGCCGTCCCCTCACCCATGGGTGCCCCCTCCCCACAGCGCTGTCCACCTTCCTGGGAGCAGGGCTGCCCCACGCTCCATGCCCAGCACCGTCTTTGGCCTCCTGTGCCCTGGCCCAGGCCCCCTCACTGTTGTCACTCTGCATTCACTGCCCTTCCCTGCCAGGGGCCCTTAGTGAGTGGGGGGCCCCCGACAAGGGTCTGAGGACAGGAGGCTGGGGCCCCAGCCCACCCCCAACAGGAGGTAGGTACTCTGTGCTGCGGGGCTTGGGGAGCGGGCGCCCGTGTGGCCGAGGGGCACTGCTCTCGGACCCTCAGCCCCAGGAGCTGCCTGCAGCCCCTTCCCCTCCTGAGACAGGGAGGCTGGGCTGGCCTCGGGGTCGGGGCTGTCACAGGGGAGGCGGGGGACCCCACAGCCCAGAGGGGAGGAGGCTTGCATGGGGGGGGC
>NW_006296809.1:991671-993221 GCF_000327345.1 Myotis davidii | reverse complement strand
GTAAGAGGAATTGATCACCTAGGGGCCAGACACATGGGGTCACATTATCTCCGCTTTAAAAATGACTATAGCTATAAATATGTATAGTTGTACAGAGTAAATGATAATATTTTGAAAATACTCCAGGCTCCAATAATAAAAGTCAACGCCCCACCCAGCCTCAGGCGTGAGGCCAGGCCGGCGTCCCCTGGCCACACGGGTGGGTGGTGCTGACAGTCCTGTCCGGGGTGGGGTGCTCCGGTCTTGGGGATGGGGTCTCCCCCGGTGGCAGCCCCACCTGGTGCCCTTGGCGGGGACAGGCGCTCTCAGCGGGGCAGCACCCAGATTTCAGTGTGGTCAGAACAGAGGACCCAGTGAAGTGCCACCTGGGAGAGGCACCCCTCCTCAAAGCTGCAGGGGGACCCCAGGACTGGGCATCAGGGGAGAGGGGTCCAGGGACCTCCGGCCTCGTTTCTGGGGCCTGGGGCCGAGGGTGACCAGGAGGACACAGTGGACACTGAGGGTGGTGCAGGCAGCGCGGGCCGGGCCTCCACGGGGCCTGAGAGGAGCCGTGGTCCCTCGTCACCTGGAGGGGCCGTCCCGGGGCCAAGGGGCTGGGGGCAGTCTCTTCTCAGGAGCTGGGAGCAGGGTGGGACCTGACGGAGGCTGTGGGCCCGCTTCCTCTTTCCACGGAGAATGGGGGGGAGGGGGACCTGCACTGACCTCTCCCAGCCCCGCCCAACGGAAGCCCCTGTGCCCCGGACTTCCAGACGTCGCCCCGGGAGCCTGTGGCACCGCCACACCCTGCTGCTGGGGGACAAAGCTCCGCGGGGACAGGGATGGGGGACAAAGCTCCGCGGGGACGGGGACGGGGACAGGACCTCGCGCCTGCCAGCGTGTGGCCGCAGAGCCAGCGCCCCGCCCCGCCCGGCACAGGCCTGAGCTTTCCTTTCTTTACAGACTCCAGTTCTTGGAACTTACACCCTCTTGGGTTTGCTATTTTTACCCACCCTGAGCCTTCCGGTCTCCATGGCGACGCCTCCAAACAGCAGATTCCAGGCAGCAATGACGTCACCTCTCCCTTTCCTGCCGCCCAGGCCTGCAGGCAGGGCTGTGCGAGGGCTGCAGGCTCAGGGCTGGAGGGCCACCTCTGACCAGGGGGTGGGGGCGGGGCTGCCTGCACCCGGGTCCCCCTTCCAGGAGAAGCACCCCGGCCCCCCGGTGCCTGCTGGGCTGTGGCCTGGGCGGGTGCAGGAATGTCTGGGAAGCCCTACAGAGCCTCGCTGGAGGGCACTTGGGGAGCTGTGCCCCCTCCCCTCCCCCCCATCAGAAGCACCCTCCCTTACGGCTCTGAGTCCCCAGCTTGTGCAGGCCTGCACCTGCCTGTGGGGGGCTGGGGTCCGTCCCTGAGCGGGGCCTCCTCCTCCCGTCACCCCACAGGACTAAATAAACTCCAGCCCCACCCCCACCCCGTGGCCTGGACGCAGCCGTGGCGGGTGGAAATGAGGGGAGCAGGCGGGGCTGCGGGCTTTGTGGGGGGCTGGAGCCCCCGGCACAGGCCACGCGAGGTC
>NW_006296809.1:990550-991432 GCF_000327345.1 Myotis davidii | reverse complement strand
GCCCGGAGCCGCCCTGTCCCGGGGCCCTGTGCCCGGCCGCGGTGCCAGGAGGGACCCTGGGAGAGGCCCCCGGCCGCGGTGGACGAAGACCCTCTGCCTGGCCCAGGTGCCCTCCATGGGGGGACTCACAGGGCGGTGGGGCGGCTTGTTCAGTTAAGCACCTACTTCAGCCCGGCCGGCGGGGCTCAGGGGCTGAGCATCGACCTATGAACCAGGAGGTCATGGTTCGATTCCGGTCGGGGCACAGGCCCGGGGTTGTGGGCTCTGTCCCCAGTGAGGGGGGCGTGCAGGAGGCAGCTCGTCAATGATTCGCTCTCATCATCGATGTTTCTCTCTCTCCCTCTCCCTTCCTCTCTGAGATCAATAAAAATATATTATATATAAAACGCGCCTATTTCCACAGGCTCCATCTGGGCAGAAGGGAGGAGGCAGACAAGGGCTCTGGGGTCTATGGGACAGGGGTCAGGGCTGTGGGTCAGTGAGGGGCGGCAGGGCGGACAGGGGGCCTGGCACCTCATCGTTACCCACGGGCAGCCCCACCTGCTCTCTGTGGGCCTCTGTCCTCCGCCCTTCTCACTCGGGGGGCGGGCGGGCTGGCCCAGGCTCCTGCCCCTGCCCTTCCTCCAGACACTTTGGCCCCCACAGGAGGCCCTGGTCTGAGGTCAGGCCGTGGAGTGTGTGCGTGTGTGTGAGTGTGTGTGTGCGTGTGTGCATGTGTGTACGTGTGTGCGTGTATGGGCGCGCGTGGGGGCGGGGGGGGCCCAGGCCAGGCGGAGGAGTTGATCGCCCCGAGTTGATTTGTCACCGGCCGCCCTATGACCTGCACAGCGAGCGGCAGGAGCCCCGCCCCCCAGGGCTTGTGGACCCCAAGCTCTAGGCTCG
>NW_006296809.1:988192-989698 GCF_000327345.1 Myotis davidii | reverse complement strand
GGGGCCTCAGGAGCGCCCCCAGCAGGCACTTTGCGGCCAAATGGCTGAGATGCACCAGGGGATGTGCTGAGCCCTGCAGCCTCAGTTTCCCCTTTGGGAGCCGCCCTGGTCAGGGGGAGCTTGGGCTCCTGCTCTGGGGCAGGGACACAGGACATGCACACACACACATGTGCGCACACACCACACGTATACACACACATGCACACAACACATGAGCACACACAAAACTCACCCATGCACACACATCACATGTGCACACCCATGTGCACACACACCACATACACACACCCATGTGCGCACACATCGCATGCACGTGTGCACATACACACAGAACGCGCAGTGTGAACAGAATGGCCGCCTGGAGCTCTGAGGCTTCGACGCCAGATTGGAAGCTCCAGGAAGCGGGAGCAGAGACGAGGCTCAGGTGTGGGGTCGGGTGGGAGGGCAGGAGCGCAGCCAGGACAGGACTGCCCCCCAGTGAAGGTTGGAGCCCCCAGGCTGCCCCCAGGGCGCCCTCCTCGGCTGGTCTGTCCCCCCCGCCCCCAGGAGCATCCTCTGCCCTGGGCACCTGGGAGTGGGCGGGCCCCGGGCTGTGGTCCTCGGAGATGCGCCGTGACCCCCGGGGCCGCGTGGCCGCATCACCCTCACCGCTGCCTCTGCGCCCAGCTGCCCTCTCCCGGAAGGACCCTCACGCTGGGTGTCGGCCCCACCAGCCCAGCAGGGCCCCGTCTTACCCTCTTTCCAACACGAGGAGGTGCCCCGTGGTGTGGGCTTGGGTTCCGGCCCCAGCACCCCGACTCTGTTCCCCACAGGATGCTGCCCAAGGGGGTCCCCTCCCACTCAGGACTGGCTGACTGGCCCTGTGGGCCGGGCACCCCAAAAGGTTCTGGGGATGCGGGGAGGGCAGAGTGTGGGCTTGGCTCCCTGTGAAGTCAGGTGGCACCCGCCCCGCAATTCCCACTTGGGCAGGAACCCCAGGAGGGTGATGGGGTGGGGGAGGGTCAGGAAGGCTGGAGGGACAGCGGGGAGCCAGAGCCCCACCCTGGGATCATCAGGAGCTGCCACCTGTTGGGAGGGGACTGAGCTGGACACCTGGGGCAGGAGGCCCGCATGGCTGGTGGGGGGGCAGCAGCAGGGGAGACGGTGGGGGTGGGAGTGCCCAGGTCGCGATGAATGCCGGAGGGTCACCGTCCAGGAGGCAGGTAGTGGCCAGGGCGGGGCTTGGAAGTGAGGTCCCCATCTCTCTCAGCCCCCAGCTGGTCCCTGCCTCTGGGGCTCCTGGGCGGGGCTGGAGGCCGTCCCAGGCCTTGGCTTTGGCTGTGGACCTTGGCAGTCCCAGCCGTCGACACCCACCCCTCCGGAGGGTACGGAGCCCTGGTGCCTGGGGTCCTCCCTGGTGGGTGGTCCCTGCGTCCCAGCTGTGCCCTCCGAGCCGCCATGTTTCCCAGGCAACGGATTCCATCCAGCTTGTCTGCCTGGCGCTCACACAGCCCCGAGGGCCGCCGC
>NW_006296809.1:987102-987991 GCF_000327345.1 Myotis davidii | reverse complement strand
ACCTTCCCCCCAACACCCGCAGTGGGAGCCCGGGGAGCACCCGCCACCCTGGTCCTGGGAAGTGGAGTTGCCGGGGAGGGAGGGGCCCTGACCGCCGGCTACGGGCATCACCCCGATTCTGCGCCGGTGCCTCGGAGGGGAGGGCGTCTGGCTCACCACCCACAAGGTCTCCATGGTGGGCGAGGCCAGAGCACACAGTGAGGGCCCAGCGCCGGGCGCTCCGGGTCCGCAGGGCTCTGCCCGACACCCCTGGCCCCTGGAGCACTACCTGCTTGAGGGGGAGGCGCCTCCTGCAAACACTGAGATATTCTCCGTAAACGTGAATCTCGGCTCCTGAAACCTGGTGCCCCCATCAGTCCCAGTGAGGCTCGGTGCCGGGCACCTGACAGGTGGCTCAGAACACGGAGCCTTTTAATCAAGTTCAACTTTTAAACTTTCTCCAGCCCGGTCACGGCCACGGCCACAGTCACCGCCACGGCCACGGTCACGGCCACGGCCGCTGCATCTCCCAGGGACACGGGATCCTAGGACGAGGGGGGCTGCCAGGGCGCACATGCTCCTGCCCCACCTCCTGGCGGTCCCTGTGAGGCCTGGGGGGGCAGGTGGCAGCTGGCTCAGGGCGCCCCGCTCCCTCGGCGGAAGCGCCCCAGGCCCCAGGCCGCAGGTCCCCGTGGGGAAGGGGGGTGTTAATCCTCAGCAGCCGGATGAAACCGGAGAGGAGAAGCCCAGGCTGACTTTGACGTGCTGCTCGGGCTCTGCCCTCCCCAGAGCGCCAGCCCCCAGGCCTCTGTGCCACCAGCGCGGGCCTGGCCTGGGGTCTTGGCAGTCCCGGCCGTCGACGCCCACCCCGCTGGCATCCAAGGAAGACCGGGGCCCTTCCGTGTGCCAG
>NW_006296809.1:985445-987009 GCF_000327345.1 Myotis davidii | reverse complement strand
GAGAGCGAGGCGCGTCCAGGCCCCTGACAGCCCCTGGGGCCTCCGCCCAGCCCCGCGCCCTGGTCCAGCTGAGGCCCCTCCCTGCTCCCGTCCGGCCCTGTCCCTCAGCGGACAGGCCTGTGAGGTCCGTCGGGGAAGGGGCCAGAGTGGCCGGCACGCGGAGGACCCTGGCGCTTCCTTCCGGGACCAGATCAGGAGCAGCGGCTCCGCACCAGGCCTCCCCACAGCCCCCCAGCCCGGGAGCTGGGCACACACACCGGCCGCCACGGTGAGGCTGGCAGGGCCGTCCTCTGCCTCAGCGAGGCCTGGCGCCGCCCCCCTGGACGTCCCCGTGGTGACACTCCCAGGACAGGCTCTGAAGCCAGGGCGTTCGGGACCTGGGCAGGGAACCTGGGCACAGCTGTCGGGGTCCTCGGTCGGCTGGCACCTGCCGTGGCCGGAAAGGGGGGCCCCTCACTGTCCAGGGGCCTGAGCCAGAGCTCCAGCGACAGCCAACTCACTGGCTGAGGGTCTGTCCTCCAGCCGCCGGAGGCTCTGGGCGAGGGGGGGCCTGTGTCCGGGGTCTCCAGGCCCGTCCCCGGCGCAGCCAGGTGCTCAGAGCTGCGTGGAGGCGACCTGTGTCAGAGGAGGAAGGTCGTGCATGCACTCGAGTGGCCGGCACTCGGACGGGGACGGGCTGGGGAGCCCAGACGTGGGGCTTGGAGGGGGGAGGGCGCCATGGAGAGGGGCTGGGTGAGGAGGCCGGGGCAGCGCCCTGGGAGCCCCTGCAGAAGTGGGTGCAGAGCAGAGCCCCACTGCTGGGCTGGGGAGACAGACAGCTGCTGTGTCCACATGGAGCAGCCGCCCGCCTCCCGCCCTTGCACACCCTCCCTGTGTTGTGTCCTCATCCCAGGGCCGCCTCAGGCCCACAGGCCGGCTCTGCCAGGTCGGGAGTGGCAGAGGGTGCCTGGGCCTCTGCTGCCACCAAGTGGCCATCCAGGGGTGGCTGGGTGATGAGCCGCGGGGAATCAGGGGAGCCCCGCCCAGCACCCCCAGACCCTCCAGGCTCTCTACCCCCAGCCCAGGCCCTGGGCTGTCACCTGGGCTGTCACCTCACCCCGGTGGGAAGGCCGGCGGGGTCCGCAGAGCTGGAAGCGGAGGCTTGGCCGCGGGAAGGGGTGAGGTGGGGGCTCTGATTGGAGGGGATGGGGTGGGAGGCCCAGCGTGCCTGCCTGCCCTTCTCCTCCTCCCCTTCCTCCTCCTCCCCCTCCTCGCACCCCTTCCTCCGCGGAATCATGGTTCCTGGGGGATAGGACGCCCCCCCCCGGGGCCCGCCCTGCGGTGCAGGAGGGAATCCGGCCTCAGTCTCCCTAAAGGTCGGGGTCGGGACACCTGCTCTGACTGTCACCGAGGCCAGGGCACCTCAGGGCCTGCGGGTAGGCGAGGGCCCCGGGGACGAGATCCAGCGCGCAGGCGGGGGAGGTCGGGTCAGGTCGGGGCGGGGTGGGATCCGCTGCGCCCGTCCTGCAGGCGTCCGAGCGGGGATCCAAGGCCAGGGTCCAGCCCGGCGACGTGGATGCTTGGC
>NW_006296809.1:981226-984878 GCF_000327345.1 Myotis davidii | reverse complement strand
GCGCAGACGCTGCAGAGCTGCCCCATGTGCCAGGTCGACTTCGCACCCGGGTGAGTGCCCTGCCCTGGGCGTCCCCCTCCGCTGCCACCTGGGACCAGCCATGTTAGGCTAAGAGGTGCCCGAGCTGGGCTCTAGACTTTCCACGTAACTTATTTTGTAAAAGAAATGTATTTTTATTGACTTCAGAAAGGAAGGGGGGGAAGAGAGAGAGAAACATCAATGATGAGAGAACCTTGGATCGGCTGCCTCCCACACACCCCGCACACTGCATGGAGCCTGCAACCCGGGCTGGTGCCCTTGGAATCGAACCTGGGACCCTTCAGTCCGCAGGCAAACGCTCTATCCACTGAGCCAAACGGGTTTTAAAAATCCAACATATATTGTTACTCCTCGTTCTCAGCAGGGAGTTGGAATCCAGCTTTGCTGAGTTAAACTGCCTGGCTGTGGGCTGGGTGTCACAGCGGAGGGCACAGCGGTGGGAGTCATGGGGTCATGGTGGGCAAGAGGACCTGGGCAGGGTCTGGGTCAGGTGCAGGGAGTGGACAGCAGGGTTTGGACTGGACCTGCTCCCGATTTCCCATGGCCTTGTCCCTGCACTTCCAGAAGCAGAAACAGTGAAGGTGACACAGGGCCCTTCCAGCCAGTGATCCAAACGCACAGAACAAAACCTGCACAGGAAGCTCTCAGACACGATTTCTTTCTTTCCTTTTCTACTTTTAAGGTTTTTTAAAAATTGACTTTTAGAGGGAGAGGGAGAGAAACATCCATGTGAAACAGATCAGCTGCCTGCTGCACACCCCCTACTGGGGATCGAGCCTGGAGCCCGGGCATGTGCCCTGACCCGGCATCGAACCAGCAACCTTTCGGTGCCCTGGACGATGCCCCAACCAACCGAGCCACTCGGCCAGGGCGGACACGGTTTCTCACTCAGAGATGAAACCCCTGGCAAAAGTCAGAATCGGGGCTCCTCTCGTCTTCCGACATTTTACTGGAATCAGATCTTTAGAGTCTGGTGTTGGGGGAGTTCAGATGGCACCCCTTCAGCATCCCCTGCCCAGGTCCAGGCAGCGTGGAGTAGAGACGAGAGGGCTGGTGTGGGCGAGGCGACTGTCCTGGGGGCCGGGGTGCTGTGACCCTGCCCCTCGTGTCACTGCGAAAGGTCGTCCGCAGCAGTGACTCTGGCTCCCGCGATGGGCCTGTCCTGGCCGGAACACGGCCAGTTGATTGTGTGGTCCTGGCAGTGCCTTGGCCGGGAGGCCCCTGCGGGCAGGGAGAGGGTGCCTGGGCCGCCTGCAGACCTCCTCCCTGGCGTGGCCACGTGTCCTCGGGCCTGCAGGGCTCCTGGCGTCTCCCAGGCCCGAGGTGGGCTCTGCCACTGCTGGAGGCCGGCCTGACCGGGGAGCTGTCCGGCCTCCTTCCCGCGTTACCCTTGTGGGCAGATGGGCTCTCGGCTCGGCTTCCAGCAGCTGTGCAGGGGCCAGTTCCCCAGGGGCGCAGGGTGCCCCAGCCTCAGCCGCAGAAGGTTGAGAACGCGTCCCACAGGGTCTGCCGATGTCACCTGTCCAGGGTGCACTCAGCGCCTCTGACCCGAGAACAGGATGTGGAGAGGCCGTTCCTGGTTGGGGCGACCCCTCCTCCCAGACCTTTGCTCCTTTCTGACGGGCCAGGGAGACCCTCGGGGTTTCTCCGTCCTCGCAAAGGGCGGGTGTACACAGTGGAGGCCCGGGCAGCGCCTCCGTGTGGCCGCGCCTCCCTCCCGTGAGTGACCGCCCGCCTTTTCCTGACAGGCTGGCCCAGCTGGACATCGACAGCCACATCGCCCAGTGCCTGGCGGACAGCACGGAAGACGTGGCGTGGTGACTGCCCGCACGCCGCTTGCCAGGACCACTGCCCTGCACACAGCCCGTGAGAAAGCCGAAGCTACACATTTAAACACGTCACCGTGGCCCGGCCGGCGTGGCTCAGTGGTTGAGCATCGACCCGTGAACCAGGAGGTCACAGTTCGATTCCCAGTTGGGGCACATGCCCGGGTTGTGGGCGCCATCCCCAGGGTGAGGCAGGCAGCTGATAAGGTTCTCATCATTGATGTTTCTACCTCTCCCTTCCTCTCGGAAATCAGTTAAAACATATTTTAAAAAAACACACAAAAACCTGCTTCCTGGAAACACTTTTAAGGAAAATAACAAGAGTAGGCGCTTTCATGAAGGTCTTTAATGATGTGGGAACAGCGGCCACGGCTGGTGGGTGAGTGTCGGCCACAGGACAGCGGGGGCCACGGCCCAGCTAGTTGTACGAAACCACAGGACGTGGCGACTCCAAACCTCAGGCCAACGCGTCCTCCACCTTCTTTACTTTGTAAAACGGCTGCGTGTAGCTCCCACCACCGCGCACAGCGCTCCCCACACACTGTCCACAGCCAACCCGGCAACCGGAAGCGAGCCAACCCTGACGGGTGCCCCCGGCGGACACATCCAGGCCCGGTGCTGCCCTCACGGCACCCAGCGCAGCGCCCTGCGAGGAGGAAGGCGCTCCCCTGGCGTTCCTGTCACGGGTGCCCTCCCCAGGCCACCGGCCCTGGCCAGTCCCGACCGACCGCTCAGCTCCCGTCCAGGCTCCGCTGCCGGACACCCGCTGGTGGGGAGAGGCCCGGCGGCTCTAGGGCGCTGCCTGTGCTCCGGGTCTTGGTCGGCGTTTCCTGGCGACACGGGGTCGGGCGGACACAGGTCTCCATGATGCCTGAAGGCGGCCGAGACCCCGGGTGGGGGCAGGGCCGAGCCTTGCGTTCCTGCCGCGGTTGCCGGAGCGTGGGCTGCGCGAGTGCAGCTGAGCTGACGGCTCCACGGCGGCCTCTTGTCGCTGTTCCTCCCATCCTCCTGCCCCAACCGCCAGCCCCGCCCCACGGAGGCGCAGAGGGGCCTGGACGCTGGGGGACTCGGTGTCCGGCCAACGTGCTAGGGACTTAAGAACCCGTTAGATTCGCCTCTTTCTAGAAAACCTTCGGTCTGGCTTGCGCGGCCCCTTAACCGGAGGAGGAGGGAGCGGGGACGCTGCCACCGCACGGACTGGGGGCCGGGTGCCTGCGGTTCCGGGTCCTTCGCTCTCCACCTTGCCCGTCACACGCGTCCTAACTGTCCTAATTCTTTTTTTTTTTTTTTTTAAATATACTTTATTGATTTTTTTACAGAGAGGAAGGGAGAGGGATAGTCAGAAACATCGATGAGAAACACCGATCAGCTGCCTCCCGCACGCTCCCACTGGGGATGTGCCCGCAACCAAGGTACATGCCCTTGACCGGAATCGAACCTGGGACCCTTGAGTCCACAGGCCGACGCTCTATCCGCTGAGCCAAACCGGTTAGGGCCTAACTGTCCTAATTCTGAGCATCCCCGGAACCACCGGCACCAACAAAAACGTTCCCGACTCGAACACGTGACACAAGACATCAGTAGGCACCGCGCAGTGTTTGCAGAAATATATTTGAGCAGATTTAGTTTCCAGTTTCCTTGTGTTTGGGTCTGCTGCTGCTCCGGCGAGCAGCACGTCCGCATCTCCCGCCCGATGTTCCCGGCCCGGCCGGCGCCGGCGGGGGAGGAGGGGCGTCAGCGCCAGACCACACGGCTACTCACATGCTCGGTAGGAAAATACTTGTTAA
>NW_006296809.1:979279-980549 GCF_000327345.1 Myotis davidii | reverse complement strand
CAGCAGCAGGCCAGTCGGTACCAGGTGAGCCCAGTGGCACCCCGGGCGCATCCTGGGCCCGCGGCCGCAGTTCTAACAGAAATGAGGGGCCGGGACACTGATGCCCGGGAGCTTTTGGAGAGCTTCTGGGGGCGTGACAACGAACACAGGTGCTGCCAGAGAAGCCGCTGAGGACACCCTGTGCTTGTGCGGAACCGCAGGGCCTGGGTCCTGCCTGGAACCTCCCACCGCCTGCGGCCACACGTGGATGGCCCCTCCCCCCCCACAAACGCTGACCCACGTCCTGTGTGTGGGACGTGCCCACGGGGGGACACGCCTGTCACCCCAGAGTGGGGCTTTTTTTTTTTTTAAAATACTTTTATTGATTTTAGAGAGGAAGGGAGAGGGAGAGTGAATTAGAAAAATCAATGATGAGAGCGAATCCTTGATGGGCTGCATCCTGCACGCCCCCTACTGGGGATCAAACCCGCAACCTGGGCATGTGCCCTGGACCAGAATCGAACCTGGGGCCCTTCAGTCCGCAGGCCGATGCTCTATCCACTGAGCCAAACTGGCTAGGGCTGTGGGGCTCTGTCAGACCCAATTCAAGCTGAAGTTCGACATTCACTTCATTAATATAATCTGTTTTCCTCCAAAACATCACATTTTAAAGGCCCTACTTCAGTAACTCTGCAATCGCGTGTATGTTCCAACACATACATGCTCCTTTCTCCTTTAATACCAGGAACCACGGCTGAACGCAGGCAGCTTGAACCCCTGGGCTGCCTCCCGAGGGTGGGCGCCAGGCTTCGAAAACAAACCCACACGGAACCAGAGGACGCACTTTCCTCCGGGACCCCGCACAGAACCATAATGGGGGTGGTCGCCGGTCAGGACACCCCACGGACCCAGGGCGGCATCGCCAGGCGATGCTGGGCCAGACCCCCCAGGGGCCTATGGGTCCCCCTCTCCCTGTTCTGTCACGTGGGCTCCAGGTCACCCCAGCCCCGCCCAGGGCAGTGCCCGCCCCGCCTCAGGCCCGCAGAAGGGGGGATCCCATGCCGTGGGCCTTACCAGGTCCCAGTCGATGCTGCGGAAGAAGGCGTGAGACTTGATGTCGGAAAACCCGGTCTGTGGCCGGCAGCCGAGCCGCTCTTTGGGGTCCTAAGGGTCAGAGTTCAAATGAGGACCGGTCAGCACAGAGCAAAGAAGCGTCCGGCAGCCCCCGCTCCTGGCCAGCGGCGAGGCACCAGCAAACTCCCCCCACAGCCAGCCTCCCCACACGGGTTCT
>NW_006296809.1:977204-979201 GCF_000327345.1 Myotis davidii | reverse complement strand
CAAGCTGGACTAGGAGGCAGCTCCCACCCGCCAGGCACCCAGAGCCCCGGGAGTGACCGAGCCGGTAATGGAGCTCGGCCCCGAAGGGCGCAGGACCCCGGGTGGTGGCGGCGGCGTTCCGGCTGCGAGTGTACCTTGTTCAAGAACCCCTTCAGGACGTGGGAGGCCTTGACCGAGAGGAACCGGGGGATGCGGATGGGCTTCTCCAGGATCACTGCGGAGGGGTCATGGTGAGAGGCCGCGTCCCCGCCAGCCCCCGCCTGCTGGGCCCGCAGTGAGGGAGCCCCGGGCAGGGCCCTGGGACCTTCCGACAGCCCAGCAGGGTCTGCCACCCACAGACCCGCACCCATGGCTGAAGGTGTTCATCCCGGATGAACCAGTGTCCCTGGGCCCTTCCGCACTCGGCCACCAGAGGGCAATGCGGGGACAACCCAGGCCGGGCGCAGGGGCAGGTGCCCTGGGTGGCAGGGAGCCCTAGGGTGGCTGGAAGGGGCAGCCCCCGCCCCCACCGGGTCTGAGAACGGGGACCCTCCAGCCCCCTCACCTTGGAACAGGTAGTCCTCCGTGTTCATGTCGGGGTTGTCGGTGATGATGTCGAAGGGGGAGCGCCCAGCCATCATCTCGAACATCAGGACGCCCAGCGCCCACCAGTCCACGCTGAACCCTGGGGGCACAGGCCCATCAGCCCGGGGGCCGTCTCGGGTGTAACGTGTCCGACTCCCGCGCCCGCGTCCGGGGGCCAGTCTTTCCTGCTCGCAGCGCTGCTCACCGCAAGGCCGGGAACCCCGACCTGGCTCTGCCCTGGAGTCTGGGCTTTCACCTGGCCTTGCAATCCACCCTTGACCTCCACCCACACACCCCACGCTGCTCCCCCCCGCACACACACATCCAGCTGAGCCGATGGGTGGGACAGCAGTGCTCTCTCGTTCCTGCTCGTCCGAATGGCCCCCTCTCTACGACACTTGCTACAGGTTTTCTACGCTCACTGTTTTGGCTTCATGGTGGAGCACAGCTGACCTGCAGAACGTCTGGGGGGGGGGTAGGCAGCCCACTGCAGGCTTGGGGGGTCTCTCCCTGGGGCCAGCGACCTGCCTCCTCTGGCTGTGACGTCAGGGTAGCGGCCCCAGCGCTGCCCACCCTGCCCGCCCCCTTCCAACGACAGAGAAACGGTTTAGGCATGTGTGACGGCACATCTGGGAGCCGCGTGGTTGAAATGACGGCCCAGGCCCTGACTGGTGTGGCTCAATGGATAGAGCGCCAGCCTGTGGACTGAAAGGTCCGGGGTTTGATTCCCGTCAAGGGCACGTGCTGCAGGAGGCAGCCGATCAATGATTCTCATCGTTGATATTTCTATCTTTCTCTCCCTCTCCCTTCCTCTCTGAAATCAATGAACACATATAAAAAAATTTAGGAAAAAAAATAAAGAAAATGCCGGCCCAGGTCCCACCATCTCCTGTCTGCTCCCCGGAGGGGGACGGGTGGAGGCGGGCACAGATCTTCGGAGAGGGCAGGTTCCTGCATCGCCCTGGCGGTACCCCTGCCTCAGGGCGCTGTCTGGCTCTGCCAGCCTCTCCCTCCTCCCAGCCCTCAGGGCTCGTCCTTACGAGGCCTCCTGCCCAGGGCCCTCCTCCGGGGACACTCGGGCCAACACCTGAGGCCACGGAGGGGGCTGCGGGGCTCAAACAGGGCAGAGGCCAGAGGGCGGCCGGGGCTGGGCACAAGGTAGGGGCGAGCGTTTCAGCTGTAACCTGGTCAGTGAGCCTCTTGGCGCTGGGCCAGGCCCCGCCCTCCCTCTCTGCCCTGTGACCACGTCCCCAAGAGGGGCTTCTGGAGGTCCCCCCCCCCCACCCGTGCTCACCGTACTCCTCTCCACGCAGGATTTCCGGGGCGATGTAATTGGGGGTCCCGCAGAACGTGCTGGTGGTGTCCCCGGGGCCCAGGCCTTCCTGTGGGGACAGAGGTGGTTACCAGGAGGGAGTCGACCGGCTGTCGATGCG
>NW_006296809.1:974247-975441 GCF_000327345.1 Myotis davidii | reverse complement strand
CCACCTGCCCCTGGCCCCGCCCACCTGGCGTGCTCCTCCGGGAGCTTCCGCTGCCGCTGCATGTGGAACATGAGGTCCCCGCCGTTGACGTACTCGATGACCAGGAACAGCCTGCGGGGAGGGCGGAGGCTGAGACCACAGGGACCGGGACCCTCCGGGGTTCCAGGCCGGCGGTGGCCGGGTCCCCTGAGCTGCTCCTGGGTCAGGGGGGAAGCGTCCCCGAGGGAGCCCGGGTCCTGCTGTCGCCCATTCCAGCCCCCGCTTTTCACCCACTCGCTCATGGGCTTTGGACGGGGGTCACCCTAGACGGGAGGGGACCCCGCGGGAGCCCGGCCGAGCCCGAGCGCACAGCACGAACTGGGGCGCTGCTCCCGCACTGCACGTCCCCGTGTCCCAGCTGACAGCGCACCAGACCCGGAGAGACGCTCAACACCCTGTTGCCAGGGAGACCCGGGTCTGGTCCACCCGCAGGCGGGCGCTCAGGGCGCTGACCACAGCTCCCGCTCGGCCTGGACACACGGGGACCAGCTCCGCACGCAGAGGAAATGCCACCAGACGATGGCCAGGTGCACGGGCCGGGGGAGGGAAGGAGGAGGCGATGAAGGACCCTGTCCGCTAAGTGATGGGCTCCGGGAGGGGGCAGTGGGCCGGCGGAGGAGAGAGGGTGGAGGCCAGGAAGGGGGAGGCTGCAGGCGCAGGATCAGGGAGGGAAGGAGCTGGTGGGGCTGTGCCCAGGCTGTAAGTGCTGACCCGGCCGCGGTGACTCTGGGGAGTGGTCGAGGGGCCGCTGGGGTCAGGCCCGAGATGGGGGGGGTCCTGGGAGTCACAGAACCGAGACCCACCGGGTCGTCAGAGGCGCACGCGTCTCTGGAAGATTCACCAGCCGGTTCTTTCCGGATAAGCTCTTTGTCTAATTGAATCAGGTCCCGTTTTAAAAATTAAATTCCCACCCGTTTTCCAGAAATACCCTCGGGTTTGTAGGTCGCGGCTCCACGGGGCGAGGGAGGGAGAGGCCCCTTCTTTCTGTCCCCGCGTCCGTCCGTCCCTCCGGAGGGCGGGCTCGGAACAAGAGAGACAACTGCCGGGGACCAAAGTCAGGAAGGGATGTCAGGAAGGGACGTGGGGAACGCAGGAAACAATGGACCCCCAGGAGGAGGCCAGTGGGAGGGGCCGCCTGGGGGGGGGGGGGGCTGC
>NW_006296809.1:971674-972803 GCF_000327345.1 Myotis davidii | reverse complement strand
TGGCACGGGCGGGGGAGGAAGGGCGGAAAGTGGAGGGGGTGCCCGCCCCAGAGCGGCTGCTTGGACTGATGGTGTCTGCAGGGGACGTGGGCGCTGCCCGACGCACCCTCCCCGGCTGTTTCTAGGCATCTTCCCTGTGTGCAGCCCCTTCCCAACCCCAAGTCAGACCCGCGATGGACACCCGGTGCCATCGGTCTGGGGGGACCCGCCCCCCTCCCAGCAAACCCGCCCTCGTCCCTCCCACCTGTTGAGTCAGCAAAGCCGACAGGCGCTCACTTCGTTTCTGTACCAAGAACGTGACTGCGCCTTAGACACCCCGGCCTCCTGACACGGAACTGCCTCTGTGGGCGCAGCTTCTATTAAACCACACAGTCAGCCTGAGGATGACGCCCTGCCTGGCCGGGTCCCTCCCAGGACAGACGGCACCGACA
This sequence comes from Myotis davidii, assembly GCF_000327345.1. Lineage (NCBI taxonomy): Eukaryota > Metazoa > Chordata > Mammalia > Chiroptera > Vespertilionidae > Myotis > Myotis davidii. Next base: position 972,372 of record NW_006296809.1, on the reverse strand, counting down.
CAGCTCAGCCTCGGATGAGTCTCATCACAGCCCACGGGCCTGGTACCCGGGACACAGCCCAGAGCCCAGGGCGGCCGCCGTGGCTGCCAAGCGCTGTGAGGCCCGGCCTGGGGGAGCAGGGGGGTGGCCCGTCTTCCTAGGCCACAGAAACACCCGACGGAGGAGTCGCTCGCAGGAAACAATGGACCCCCAGGAGGAGGCCAGTGGGAGGGGCCGCCTGGGGGGGAGGGGGGCTGCTTCACAGGGACCTCGGTGCCCCAGGAACCTGCAAACAGCACCTCCCAGTAAACATGCCCCCCAATAAGCGTGCCCCCCAATAAACGTGCCCATTCCTCTTCCTGGGCAGACAGGTGGGTCCTCCAGCCAATGAGGGAAAATAGACAGCAAAACAGCAACAAGCAAAACCGCAAGCAGCACACGGATGGACGGGTGGACGGACGGACGCGGGCAGGAGGGGCAGCGCAGACAGCGCACAGGGTGGCTCCTCCGGGCACCTCTCTGCGTGGTAAGTTGTGTGAAGTGCTTTGTGTGTGTGTTGAAAGCTGTTATCTCATGTGGTTTCTGACATTCCTTACAGCAGTTTCGGGTCAGCGCTGACCAAGGGGCCCGGGCTTCGTCTGGGCCCAGGCCTGGCCCGAGGAAGGCGCTGCTGGGAGGGAGACCCGGCCAGGCAGGGCGTCCGGCTGGATGAGGAGGCG
>NW_006296809.1:971214-971644 GCF_000327345.1 Myotis davidii | reverse complement strand
TCGTCCAGGTCGGGCCGGGGACGTCAGGCACCAAGTCACCACCTCCTTGTGGGGCATGCACCCCGACGCCTCCACCCCCAGTGACAGGCCCCCAAGCCGCCTCCAATCTGGGCAGAAACAACCGATCAGTCCCCTTGTGTGTGTGTGTGGGGGGAGGGGTCCCCCAGCGACAGGAGGACTAAACTCCGGGCACAGGGCACGTCCAGGTCGGGCCGGGGACGTCAGGCACCAAGTCACCACCTCCTTGTGGGGCATGCACCCCGACGCCTCCACCCCCAGTGACAGGCCCCCAAGCCGCCTCCAATCTGGGCAGAAACAACCGATCAGTCCCCTTGTGTGTGTGTGTGGGGGGAGGGGTCCCCCAGCGACAGGAGGACTAAACTCCGGGCACAGGGCATTGGGATGGTGCCCAGGGGCCGCCAGTCTACGC
>NW_006296809.1:968775-969513 GCF_000327345.1 Myotis davidii | reverse complement strand
CCTGCCGCCCCGGGAGGCACCAGACAGGTGACCGCCAGCAGCGGGTCACCCCCATGCCGTGTTCCAACGTCCGGCTCAGCTCCCACGCGGGGCTGGCAGCCTGCGGTGCCCGGGACCCGGCTCCCGGAGGCTGTGGCGGTCCAGGCAGGAGGAAGGGGAAGCTGAGGCCGGAAGGAGGTGGACTCTGCGACCCGGGAGGGGCCAGCACAGGTCTGGGGAAAGGCCAGGGGCTCTGTGCTCAGGGGAATGAAGTAACTGAGGTCCGGATGAGTGACAGTCACTCACCGTGACAGCAGCCAATGAGAACGAAGCTCGGCAGACAAGCCCCACCCCCACTCATCACTGGGAGCAGCGGCCCAGCCTCCTACCTGCTGGTCGTCTGGAAGCAGGAGTGCAGGCCGACCAGGAAGGGGTTGCTGGACGCCTGCTCGAACACGTGCTTCTCCGTCTGCACCCAGTCGTCTGAGGGTCCTGCTCTGGGCGCCGGCGCGGGCTGCGTTCCCGCTGGTCAGGGGGCCCAGATGACAGCGGGCACATGGGCCTCCGAGCCGTCACCAGGTGTCAGAGAACAGAGCTGAGGTGACATGCCGCCCGCCTGCCACCTGTCACTCACACCGCTCGGTTCGGGGTTAACTGTGACGGTAACAGGTACACCGTGTTGGCAGTGCGGTGACTCACGCGCCCACGGAGGACCCATCGGCTGTCAGTCTCGGGTGACTGTGCCCGGGTCACGGCCTC
>NW_006296809.1:965463-966907 GCF_000327345.1 Myotis davidii | reverse complement strand
GCTCGGCAGACAAGCCCCACCCCCACTCATCACTGGGAGCAGCGGCCCAGCCTCCTACCTGCTGGTCGTCTGGAAGCAGGAGTGCAGGCCGACCAGGAAGGGGTTGCTGGACGCCTGCTCGAACACGTGCTTCTCCGTCTGCACCCAGTCGATGTCCTGGAACAGAAGCCAGGGGTCAGGGGGCCCCTGGCCGCCCGCAGGCAGCCCGCTGGCTCTCCCCTCCGCTCGTGGGGATACAACACGGAGAGAGAGAAACACCATTTAGAGATGGGTCAGCACCATCACCATCTCCAGTCCCTTCAGCACCTTCCCCACCATCATCACTTCACCATCACCATCACCACCACCCATTACTATCACAGCCACCTCTACCACCACCACCACCATCACCACCACCATCACCATCACCATCACCATCATCACCACCATCACCATCATCACCACCTGCAGGGGGTGGGGCTTACTAAAAACAGTGATTTTGCCATGATCTTTGGATCATTTTCCTGAAACAGCTTAACCAGAAGCAGTTTCCCCGTCTGGGCAGCTGCGTCGTTAATTTTAATTTGCTGCGTCTGGCGGGCGTGGCTGACCGTGCAGGTGTGAGGTGTGGTTTCCCCGAGCACGATGTTTACGTGGCACTCACACCCCTGTGCCGGCAGGAGCCCCCTGGGGACGGGTGGTGACACCGGTGCCGGCCGTGAAGACGGGTGACCACCGGACAGGGGACCTCCCAGAAGCAGGTCACCCTCCTTGTGCCGTGAAGTTACCCACAGCTGGAGGCAGGCACCCCTGCTGTCCCTGTTCCCAGAGGAAGCTGGGCCGAGGGAGGGGACCCCGGGGCGAGGTGGCACGGGCGGGGGAGGAAGGGCGGGAAGTGGAGCCGGTGCCCGCCCCAGAGCGGCTGCTTGGACTGATGGTGTCTGCAGGGGACGTGGGCGCTGCCCGACGCACCCTCCCCGGCTGTTTCTAGGCATCTTCCCTGTGTGCAGCCCCTTCCCAACCCCAAGTCAGACCCGCGATGGACACCCGGTGCCATCGGTCTGGGGGGACCCGCCCCCCTCCCAGCAAACCCGCCCTCGTCCCTCCCACCTGGTGAGTCAGCAAAGCCGACAGGCGCTCACTTCGTTTCTGTACCAAGAACGTGACTGCGCCTTAGACACCCCGGCCTCCTGACACGGAACTGCCTCTGTGGGCGCAGCTTCTATTAAACCACACAGTCAGCCTGAGGATGACGCCCTGCCTGGCCGGGTCCCTCCCAGGACAGACGGCACCGACACAGCTCAGCCTCGGATGAGTCTCATCACAGCCCACGGGCCTGGTACCCGGGACACAGCCCAGAGCCCAGGGCGGCCGCCGTGGCTGCCAAGCGCTGTGAGGCCCGGCCTGGGGGAGCAGGGGGGTGGCCCGTCTTCCTAGGCCACAGAAACACCCGACGGAGGAGTCG
>NW_006296809.1:964854-965139 GCF_000327345.1 Myotis davidii | reverse complement strand
TTCTTCCGCCCGACTGCACGGCCTCCCTCCTGCTCCCTCGCCTCCCTCCTGCCCGCACGGCCTCCCTGCTGCCCCCTCGCCTCCCTCCTGCCCGCATGGCCTCCCTCCTGCCTTGCACAGCCTCCCTCCTGTCCGCTGGCCTGTATTCACAGTTCCAGGGATTAGCATGGGAACCTCTCTTCAGGGGCCATTAACCAGCCCACGGCTATCAAGGCCCCATCGCCTCTGTCCAGGCCTAGCCTCATGGCCACAGGACACAACGTCTCTCTCACACACACAGGAACA
>NW_006296809.1:962843-964508 GCF_000327345.1 Myotis davidii | reverse complement strand
CAGCTGGGCAGCCTGTGCCCGGCCCAGATGCACCTGGGGGGGTGGGGGGCGGGTGAGCACTCAGGCCCAGCCCCAGCTCTGCCCTCACGCTCGGAGCCAGGCGGGAGGGCTGTGTCCCGGCCGCAGCCACAGGTCACTGCCTCCGGACCTGGGTCTGTTCTCTGCGTCTAAGACACAGAGCCTGCATCTGGTGCAGGAGAAAAAGACCAAAAGTGCATGAAGCCAACCAGCCCAGGGACGATGCTCAGTATCACTAGTCACTACGGCAACGCGGCCAAGGCCACAGCAAGAGACCACGTCACACCCACCAGGACAGAGCCGACCAAACCCAGAAACAGCAGGTCCTGGGAGGACGCGGGGAGCGGGGCCCGCGGCGGCTGCGGGAACGTGAGGGAGCAGCTGCTGGGAAGACGGGCCACAGCTCCTCAGACAGGTCAGCGCGGACTTACCTGCGACCCAGCAATGCCGCTCCCGGTGAAGACCCCGAAGCACTGAGAACAGAGGCCCTAACGGACCCCCATGCTCCTGTGTCCACGGCAGCCGAGGGGTCAACCAGTGCCCACGCCCGGCTGACGGGACAAACCGCAGGGCCCGCCTGCCGCTGGGACATTACTCGGCCGAGAAAAGGAGGGGCTCAGGCATGGGCTCCCCTGGGAGGAGCCTTGAGCACAGGACGCTCACGGAGAAGCCAGACACAAAGGCCCCGCGTGACCCATTACTATCACAGCCACCTCTACCACCATCATCACCACCGTCACCACCATCATTATCATCACCGGTTACTATCATCGCCACCTCTATCACGATCACCATCACTTTCACCACCATCACCATCATCACCATCATTACCCATTTCTATCACAGCCACCTCTACCACCACCATCACCATCAGCCATTACTATCATCGCCACCTCTATCACCATCACCATCACTACCATCACCACCTTCATCACCATTATCATCACCACCACCACCATCATCATCACTATCTCCACTGTCATCACTGTCACCACCATCATCACCATCACCTCATCTCCATCCACCACCATCTCCACCATTGGCGGCATCATTCTCCATCACCTATTGCAACTGTCATTTGCCACCGTTTCTACCACTGTCCCCGGCTGTGTGTGGCCTCGGCCACAGGCTCTGTGCTCCCGTGGCAGCCTTGGGAGGCGGTGTCTTCCCCGCTTAGGGCACGAGGGAACAGGTGGAGGGTTAAGCAGATTCTGGAGTCCCACGCCCATCCCCCAGCACCGCTCCGCCCCCAGGGCCGCCTCTCTGGTCCTCGCTGGAACCTGGGGGAAGCCCCTCTTTGCTCCACCTGCAGGAGCCCCCTGGGTGGAATGGCTCCACCCCCGTCTGTCCATGCAGAGGTCCCTGCTCCTCCTGTCCCGAGCTCCAGACTTGCTGGGGCCATGGCTGCTCGGCAGCTCCACACGCCCCCCTCCTCCCCTGCAGGCCAGGCCCCCACCGAGCTCAGGACCAGCCCCACCATCTGCTCGCCAAAGGCAGCCGGTCACCCAGGCGCTCAGGCAGAGCCCCCTGCTGGTCACCAAGCCGCCTCCTCCCTCCCAGGCAGAGATCAGCCCAGGTTCTTCCGCCCGACTGCACGGCCTCCCTCCTGCCCCCTTGCCTCCCTCCTGCCCGCACGGCCTCCCTCCT
>NW_006296809.1:951401-957053 GCF_000327345.1 Myotis davidii | reverse complement strand
GCACACAGAACGCACACGGAACACACAGAACACACACAGAATGCACACGGAACACACACGGAATACACACGGAACGCCTCGGACAGCAAACCAGACAGAGAGCAGTGGAGAGTGATGCCAACAGGGATGGGTCCCCTTGTCGGGGGATGAAACATCCTGGTGCTGGGGAGCGGTGATGGGGTACAACATGGGGGGGAGGAGGGTTAAATGCCACCGGTGCGTGCCCTTCAAAGTGGTTAAAATGGCAAATTATGTGCGTATTTCACTTCAATCAAAAGAATAAAGCCCATGAAGCCAGAACCAAAATTCACACAATAAACTGTGACGTGCACTCTGTGGTTCTCCCACACGTGGTGCCACCGTGGCTCTCCCCCCCGTGGCTCTCCCCTGTGGTTCTAGCTCCTGTGGCACTAACTTCTATGGAACCCCCGTGGCTCTCCCTCTTGTGGCACTCCCTCCCAGGATGCCACCCCACGAGATTCTGTGGCTCTCTCCCGTGGCATCTCCTCCCGTGGCGCCCCACAGTGGGCTCACCTCGTCGTCGTGCACCAGCTCCTTCTTCACCACCTTCATGGCGTAGATCTGGTCGTTCTTCTTGAGCCTCACCAGGAGGACCTTGGCGTAGCTCCCGCGCCCGATGACCCTGATGAGGTCGAAGTCCTGCAGCCCCAGCCCCTGAGAAATCTTGATGCCGTCCATCCCGTCGATGACCGGCTTGAGGTCCTGAGGGGAGGGGGGACAACGGAGAGGAAAGGGGGGAACTTGTGGGGTTCAGAGACACACGGGGCATCCCAACCTCAACCAAGGCCTGCGCCCGGCCCTGCAGCCACCCCTCTCAGGAGAAAAGCCAAGAACTACGGACAGTGCAGCTTTCGGCGGAAGGAGCTCGAAACCCCGGAGGTCTTCATTTCCACAGACCGCGGCCCAGCCCCAGCCGCCAGCGGCCCGTGAGGGATGTGGGATGTGTGGGGGCAGCCTCACCAGCACTGAGGGGGTGACTGCAGGCTCACGTGCCCAGGGCCATCAGGGCTGCGGCCGGGAGCTGCCTGGCCCGCCCGGCCATCACTAGCTCCATCACTAGCTCAGTCTCCAAAGCGAGTGCTACTGGGACGTGCTCAGGGGGACGGGCAACCACTCCCTCCCTCCCTGTGGAGCACCTCCGCCCAGGACCCAGGGCCAAGGAGGTAAGTGGCTCTGACTCGCACACGGGACCACAGGTCGGAAACTGACCCGGACATCCGTGGGTCACCGTGGGAATGGGCCGGGGGCTGCTCCCCGAGGCTGTGTGGACAGAGGTGAGCGCCGGCTGTGTGGCCAGTTGCCTGCTCACGAGGGCACCTCGACGGTGTCCATCCCCAGTGCTGGCCAGAGGCCACCCGCACCTCAGGCCCGAAGCCGGGGAGGAACGGGAAGGGCAGCAGCGGGTCTGCCCGGCCAGGACCCTCTCCGGCCAGAGGACCACCTACGACCGGGTTTGTAAAAAGACCTGGGTGTCCGGTCTTCCTCCCAGTCCTGGCACAGGACTAAAGCCTTCGGAATTTCCCAAGTGCCCGAGGGCTTCTGTGATGCTAATGAGGTGACTGTGCAAAGCCCCTCAATCACCTGGGAGGGGCGGTTGCCAGGGAAACCAGCCAGAGAGATGGAGGGTGGGAAGGTGGGAACTTTCAGTCCGGCAGGGAGGGCAGAGCTGGCGACTGGGCTCACGCCCGAGGCCAGTGAGGGTGGCTTCGCTCCTGCCTGTGGGACGAAGCTCTAAGACCCCCAAGGACGAGGCCGGAGACCATCCAGGCTGACAAACACGTGCAGGTTCGGGGAGGGTGACCCCCAGAGGGCTGGGCGTGAGTTATTTCCTTTTACAACGAACCCGCCACCTACAAGTGAAGCTTCCCTGAACCCCGAGAGCCGCTCGGCTACAGGGGCTGCCGGCAGCTCAGTGACACTCTGCACTGTGACCCGCGGGGAGGCGGGCAGTCTCCTGGCCCCGAACCCTCCCCGCCCCCCTGGGGCCGGGGGGCCTCCAGGCAGATGAGCTGGCACTGGGTTAGGCCGTAGGACACGGGGTCAGGGTCCGACGAGAACTGGAGAACGGCCTGGTGGCGTGGGAAACAGCAGGAAAAGTGAAGGATGCAGCGTTCGACGAAATAAACGATTTCACAAAAATGAGAGCTCAGACACCAGCCTGGACCCGGTCTGCCAGCAGTGAACAGGGTGCTGGGGAGATGGTGCCAGGACCCGACCCCAAGAGCCTTCGGGGCAGCAGCCTCTGGGGAGTCACAAAGGACGGCCCCAAGCAAGCCTGGTCCCGGGGCTCAGGGGTGAGTGTCGGCCCAGGAACCAGGAGGTCAGGGTTCCATTCCCCGTCAGGGCACAGGGCCGGGCTGTGGGCTCCATCCAAAGAGTGGGGCGTGCAAGAGGCGGATGATGAACGATTCTCTCGTCATTGATGTTTCTCTCTCTCCCTCTCCTTTCCTCTCTGAGATCAATAAACATATCCTATATAATAAAGAGGTAATATGCAAATTAACCCTCACGCCCTCACAAGATGGCTGCCTACGACCAGGCCGGCAGGGGGTTAGTGAAGGACGACCAAACAACTTAATAGCAGGCTGCGTGGGGCAACCAGGCTGGCAGGGGGGGGCAGTAAGGGGTGACCAGGCCGGTGGGGGGGGGGGGCAGCTAGAGCGACCAAGCCGGCAGGGAGGAGGCAATTGGTGGTGAACTGGCCCGCAGCGGGGGGCAATTAGGGGCGACCACACTGGCAGAGGAGGCAGTTAGGGGCAATCAGGCCGACACACAGAGGCAGTGAGGGGTGATCAGGCCAGCATGGGGGGGCCAATTAAGGGCAGCCAGGCAGGCAGGCAGGTGAGCGATTAGGAGCCAGTGGACCAGGATTGGGAGAGGGATGTCTGACTGCCGGTTTAGGCGCAATACCCAGGATCAGGCCTAAACCAGCAGTTGGACATCCCCCAAGGGGTCCCGGATTGGAAAGGGTGCAAGTTGGGCTGAGGGACCCCCCATTTCACTGCACGAATTTCGCGCACTGGTCCCCTAGTATTAAAAAAAAAAAAGAGCCCGCCCTGCCAGAGCCAGAGCCAGGCCCGGGTGCCCCTTCCTCGCCGCCCAGTCTCCTCCGGCGCCTCTCAGTCGGCCTCACGTCGCACACGGGTTCCCAGACAGAGGGTCCCGTGCGCCATGAGAGGTGCCCGTGGGCGCCAAGGTCTCGTGGCTTCACGAGGCACCGATTCCCAGCGATGGGAGCGCCCGTCGTGGAAAGGGTCACAGGGAACCTGAGGATCTGGGCCAGGAAGTGAGAGCCACGTCACTGATGAGCCCGTGGGCATCTCAGTCCACGTGTGGCCCTGGGCCCAGACACGGCCGGCCCCACAGAGGGCCCAGGAGACAAGGCAAAGGCTCGTGAGCCCGCCCCCGACCCAGCCTGCCCCGAGCCCGCGGCCACATGGGCTCCTGCGCCCACCGTGATGGCCTGAGCCCCTGGGCTGATGTGGAAACAGCCATGCCAACACCGGTGCCACGGAAGCTCCCCGAGTGCCAGCGCGGTGCTAAGTGTGAGCATAACCCCCGCCCGGTGCAGAATATAACCCACGGACAGTGCGATCATTATCCAAACCTGGCCGCAGAGCCCTGGGGCCAGAGGTGCCTGAGCCAGGTTAGGCCGCCTGCCGCCTGGGCTCCCACAGCCTCAGCCAATGACAGCTCAGCCCGCTCTGCACCGGGCGGGGGTTAGACGATGAGCACGGCACCCGCCACGGCTCACGCTGCCACGTTCCCCTACTCTGTCCGTCCAGCCACTCAGAGGTCACCTCGGCACTAAACATAAAGATGCTAAACCTCACGGACCTCTGCCCCCCTGCGGCAGTGCCACCTGCTGCCCCCAAGACCAGGCCCTCCCTGAGCCACATCCCCAATGTGTCCGGTTCACGTTAAAATGCCTCAGCTGCCCCGGAAAGGAGCCGATGGACCCAGACAGACATGAGATCCCCAGGTGCCACCTGCACTCACCTCCGAGTCATCTTTAATGCTGTCGTGTTTCCGGGAGGAGGAGATGTAAGGAACTAGGAAGGGAAAGGAACAGGGTGTCACAGGTGTGGTCAGGAGGACGTCCCCCGACACCAGCACCAGGCCAGCAGCGTGCGGGGCAGACGCCGGCAGCAGCCACACCCAACTCGACCAGGCTTAGGAAGCGCGGCTTCCCGGGCCCCGCGCAGACCTGTGGGACGAGTCACGTCAGATGCTGGGTCCACCTGCCAGTCTTTGTTCTTAGAGTGGACAGATGGACAGATGGGCAGATGGACGATGGGTGGATGGGGGGTGGGTGGCAGGTGGATGGGGAGATGAGGAGACAGTGAATAAGTGGATGGTGGTTGGTGGACAGTAGATGGTGGGTGGTGGGTATGTGGATGGATGGGTGGATGGTGGATGGATGGGTAGATGGATGAGTGAATAACGGATAGGTGGGTGGATGGTGGGTGGATGGGTGGTGGGGATGGTGGATGGGTGGGTGGTGGACAGATTGGTGCATGGTGGATGGATGGGTAAATGGATGAGTGAATAACGGATAGGTGGGTGGATGGTGGGTGGTGGGTGGTGGATAATAGATGGGTGGGTGAGTGAATGACACACATGATGGGTGATGGACGGGCAGGTGGGTGGGTGGGTAACTGCTGTTAGGAGTCTCCTCTGTGGGAGCTGCTGTGCTAAGAGAAGAGCCTGGTCTCCTTTCACCCCGAAGGGCTCCTGGGATCGGGGAGCCTGTTCCCACCAACAAAAACCCTGCAAAACCCCGGGAGCTGCAACGCACACCGAGGCCCAACCGCCCGGCGGCCTTCCCCCGAGGCCCGCCCGCAGCAGCCGAGTGGGAGGGGTGGCGCCGTGGCTGCCACACTAAGCGCCTGGCAGACGCCCCTGCAGGCGCAGAGGGGAGCGGGGTCCCACGGGAGCCACTTGGGGAGACATGGGGCCCAGGGAAGGCCACAATGGGGACCTCACCGCCAAGCTGGTCCCGGGGAGGGCAGACGGGGTCAGGAAGGGGGGGCCAGTGGGCACCAGGGCGGCAGCGCCCGGCGCCCGGGGAGGAAGCGCTTACTGCCATCGGTCTCCTCGGGAGCCAGGTCCACGTCGTCGTCCTTGTCATCTACCGGAGGCTCCTGGGACGGCATGACGGGATCCTGCAGGGAGAGGCCCCCGGGGCGCAGGCGTCAAGGCCGGAGCCGCAGCTCTGAGATGGGAGGTGGCAAAGCTCCCACTAAAGCAGACACGCTGGTGGCCGGCTGGTTCAGGGGTGAGCGTCGACTATGAACCAGGAGGTCACGATGATTCCAGTCGGGGCACAGGCCCGGGTTGCGGGCTCGATCCCCAGTGGGGGGCGCGCAGGAGGCAGCCGATCGATGCTTCTCTCATCATTGATGTTTCCGTCCCCCTCTCCCTCTCCCTTCCTCTCTCTGAAACGGATGAAAAACGTTTAAAAAGAAAACACGCACACCGTTACATGTGTCCTAACCCTCATCCTGCCGACTGCTACCTGGTCGCACTGCAGTGACCTGTGATGCCACCGGCGGAGGTGCCCGCTCCGCGCCCCGGGGGGCGGCCTGCCCGGCAGGTGCTGGGCACAACAGGCACTTTTCCCGAAGGCTC
>NW_006296809.1:950863-951194 GCF_000327345.1 Myotis davidii | reverse complement strand
ACCCCCGAGGACAGGGGTGGGGAGCGTCCGGCCTGCGGGCAGGCGAGGCCTATGAAGTCACTGGGCCTGGCCCTGCAGGGCATGAGGGAGGTAATCTTTGACCAAATCGAAGAGGCTCATTTTTAAGCTGATGATGTTGAATGGCCCGAGGATGACGTCACAAATACCCAAATGGCCCGGGCAGGGAAAGGCTCCCCACCCGACCTAGGGGCCCAGGGGAGGGCCCCCCTGTGGACTTTGGCAGCCACAGTGCAAGGAGCCGAGCGCCAGTCTGTGCGGGGACCCCACGTCCCTGGGCACCAGCAAGACTAAGACCGGCTCCGACGCCGGA
>NW_006296809.1:949890-950745 GCF_000327345.1 Myotis davidii | reverse complement strand
GGGAGGAGGGGTGTCAGGGAGGGGGTGGGGAGGGGACAGGACAGGGACAGGCCGGGCAGGGAGGGGGCGGGGAGGGGCAGGCCGCACTCACCATATGCCTCTGGCAGGTCAGCGGGACGAGCACGTGGCAGCGCTTATGGACCAGCAGTTTGCAGTTGACGCACCGGTAGCCCTGCCTGGCGAGGCCCCATATCCTCTCGCTGCACTGGCCGCAGTACGCTCTCTGGATGGACGACAAGGCGCCTGAGACCGGGCCTGGCGCTCCCAGAGCCCACGCGCCCGGAGGGACCAGCCAAGCGCGGGCCAGCGGCACCTCCGGTGATTCTCTCAGAAGATGGTGTGGAGCGGGGGCAGCAGGCGGCCTGGGCTCAGGAGCCCCCCTCAGTCCATCCACGTGGGGGCACCTGTGGCCCCAAGGGGGCCCTGCTCTGTGTAAGGGGCAACGGGAGGCCTGTGGACAGGGGTGACGAGCAAGCCCCCCCCCAACCCAGGCAGGGAGGAGGGCTGGAGCGGAGCAGCCGTGGGCACCCAGGGAGAACGGGCCTGCCTGGCGCTGTGACGGCCACAGGACCATGCAGTCACCTCCGTTTTCCCCAGGACTTTGTCGATCTTCAATGGCCCCCTTTGTTCTTCATGGTCCTAAACTGACCCTGAGGGTCACCGTCCGTGTTACGGACACTGAGTGTGAGCTGTTCCACGTGTGAGCATGAAGCTGGTCTCAGCACCGGCCACGGCTCGCCCACCGCGCCCAGGCCCCTGCTGCTTCCCACTCCACGGCCATGGTTCACCCTCCCACGCCCAGGCCCCCACTGCTTCCCGCTCCACGGCCACGGCTCGCCCACCGCGCCCAGGCCC
>NW_006296809.1:946144-948685 GCF_000327345.1 Myotis davidii | reverse complement strand
CTTCCCCACCCCGCCCAGGCCCATGGCTGCTTCCCGCTCCACGGCCACAGCTCGCCCACCGCGCCCAGGCCCCCGCTGCTTCCCAGCTAGAACTTTCCAGCCGTAACTCATGTACAGGTTTCCGTTTCTCTTGTCATTTTAAACACATTTCTCTCTGCTGAGAGGGTGGCAAATAAAAAGGGGGCAACTGTACCCACAGCCTGGTTGGAGCTCATTTAAGAAAACTGGTCAAATCCTACACCTCGAGGTCAGGGCCCGCCCTCTCAGACACGCCCGCTCCCGGGCCAGTGGCCTCTCAGCAGGTGGCGACAGGGGTACAGAGCACTCGGCACAGAGCACTCAGCACAGAGCACTCAGCACTCAGCACCCAGCACTTGGCACACGACGGCCAGAGCCCACATCCAGGGGGGAAGCGCTCACCCTGTTAAAGCGCTTGGCTTGGAAGAGGTGGCCGTTGGCGCGGTACAGCTTCCTCCATCTTCGGGCTCCGCGGCGGTAGATGGATTCTGGAAAGGACACGGGAAGGTTGTGAGCAGGTGCCTTCGGGACAGGCTGCTATCGGGCGGCCAGGGCCTGGGAGGCAGGTCAGAATTCAAAACATAATGTTCAATATTTGCCAATGTTATTTACGATAAGGGTTTAATCTCCAACATTTACAGGAAAACTCATACAACTTAACAAAAAGAAGATAACCCATCCCCACGTGGCTCCCTCTTCACGTGGTCCCATCACACCCCGGGGGGGAGGACAGACGGGCCCAGACAGCAGCCCGATGCTGCAAGGCAGGCACCCGCCAGGGTCAGGCTGAGGGACCATCCGAGACCGTGTCCTCCCGCCTCCTGTGACCCCTTCGCTCCGGCAGGGACACCGGGTGCCTCGTACCCGGGACGACGAGACTCGAGCTCAGGTGAGATTTATGCCTCCCGCCCGCCCAGGGGCAGCGGCTGCCACGCGGTCCAGTGAGCCTGACCACGGCGCCCACCAGCGCCGCCCAGTCCCCCAGACACGAGCCCCTGGGGGTCCTCAACCCAACAAACCCCGGGGCAGGGGAAGCAAAAGAAGGATCCCATCATCGAACGCCACTTTCACGACACGCATGCGATCAAGTCCGGAAGGGGAGTGGGGAGCCCTCTCCCGGGGCCACGTCGGGACCCAGTTCTGGTCCCAGAGCGTAAGCCCTGCACCCCAGCCCCTTTGACACGGGCGTGTGAAGCAGCGCCTTCAGCCAGCAGCTCCAGCTCACAGCCCCACAGGGGAGACCTCGGGGGACTGGACAGGGGTGGGGGGGGCGGGGGGACGCGAATGTGGAAACGGAGACGGATGCTTTTAAAACAAGCAAGTGACTGGCTTGGGCGGGAATTGCCGGAACCTGGTCACGGTGAGCGCAGATCTGCTTCTCCCGGTCAGAGCCACGCGGCTGGGTTCCTGGGGGGCAGGAGCCACAGCCAAGGTGGGGGCCACGTGGCCTGGCCCTCCCTCGAGGGCTCCATGCCCAGGGGCGACCAGGGTGGGGCTGGGGGCAGAGCGAGCACCTCCCTCCCCACCACGTGGGGCTCATACCTCAGGCTCGGCCTGGGGTCCCTCGTCCACGTGCCCCTCGTCCCACCTGCCCCCCATCAGCCTGCCCCTGACCCCCCCAGGGCCTCTGTCTGCCCAGACGACAGGTGCCCCCCTGGCTTGTTCTGGGGGAACCTGGTCCACGGTGGGTCCCTGCTCACGTCCACAGGAGTGACCGTCCCCCCAACAGAGCGAGGCAGCAGGGCGCAGGGGCCGAGGCAGGGATGGCCGGGGGGCTGGGCAGGTCGGGGGGACACACCAGCCCCAAGGCGCTGGCTCTGCCCTTCGCCCGTGCACTCGACAGGTCAGAGACTGAACACGCCACCGGGTGTCCAAGTCGCTTAAAGCTGCGGAACGGAAACCGAGCCCTCCTGGCAGAGGCCGAGGGCCGAGGGAGACACACAGGCGGAGCCAGCGAGGGGACGGGCGGGACCACGAGTGACGGGTCCGCGGTGAGAGCCCTGGGTTCCCGTGAAGCTGAATGTCCGTCCCCGATCCGTCCGGGGAAGCCCTGAGCCTCGGGGGGAAGCCCTGAGCGGGGGCTGCGTTTGGAGGGGGGCCTGTGAGGGGCGAGGCCTCTGATGGGACACGTGTCTCCGTAGGAACAGGAGAGCCGAGCCGGGTGGGCTCAGTGGATAGAGCGATGGCCTGTGGACTGCAAGGTCCCGGGTTCGAGTCGGGTCAAGGGCACGGACCTCGGGTGCAGGATCCTCCCCAGCCCGGGCCCTGGTTGGGGCGCCTGCAGGAGGCAGCCCATCGAGGTCTCTCTCACGTCGATGTGTCTCTGGGTCTTTCCCTCTCTCCCCCACTCTCTCTAAAAATCAATGGAAAATGCCCTCGTGTGAGGATTAGAGAGAGAGAGAGAGAGAGAGAGAGAGAGCGCCACAGCCCTGTTCCTGGGAAGCGACAGCCACAGGAGGAAAGTTCGCAGGAGAAGGAAGGCGTGTGGGCGCTGACGGGGGTGGGCGCCGGGAACAGCGGCCG
>NW_006296809.1:944169-945685 GCF_000327345.1 Myotis davidii | reverse complement strand
TTTAACCGGCCGTCGCCATGGCAATCTGGCATCTTGACGGCTCTGACAAGGCGAAGAAAAGACATTTAAAGAAACGGAACTGCGAGCAACAGGCTGAGAAGCACAGTGCGCACCCCGGGCTCGCACGTGGCCGCCTCGTCCGGAGCGTGGGCGGCAGCCGAGGCCTCCTGTTCCCTGAGGACGGGCAGCCGCCGGGCGACCAGCCCAGCCCAGGCGCCTGGGATGCGGCAAGGGGACAGCACCAAGCACGGCCACGGGGCGGTGAGGAGCCCGCGGACCAAGGGAGGGGTGCAGCCACAGGGAGGGGTGCAGCCACATGGGGTGGCCACGCCTCCAGGCCTCCAGGCCAGCTCCCTCCTGGGGAGCGACTTCCATGAATTCTGCATCCAGGAGGGCGGGGCCACCGTCTCCCCAGGGTGAGGTGCAATGTCAGCTCATTCTAGGCAAATATTTGATCAAAAATGGCAATCATTGCCTTGGCCGGTGTTGCTCAGTGGCTAGAGCGTAGGCCTGCAGACTAAAGGCTCCTGGGTTCGATTCCAATCAGGGGCATATGCCTGGGTTGTGGGCTCGATCCCCAGTGTGTGGGCGTGCAGGAGGCAGCTGATCCATGATTCTCTCTCATCAGGGACGTTTCACAAAAAGGACACCCAGCTCCCGGTCAGCAGGCGGAGCCGGAGGACGGGGCAGGCAGTGAACGGGCAGGAGGGCAGGGTCTCGGCCGAGGCCCCTGGCAGGAAGCAACGAGCTCACGGAGGGTGAATCTGACGGATGCTCCTTCGCGGATATTAGTGACGATGACTGTGGGGTTTAAAGCACGCGTAGACTCCGCACACGTAACAGCAGCATGAAAACCGATGGGGGATCAAGAGAGTGGAGTCGTGCAGGAACCGGTGTGGCTCAGTGGATAGAGCGTCGGCCGGCAGACTGAAGGGTCCTGGGTTCGATTCCAGTCAGGGGCATGTACCTTGGTTGCGGGCACATCCCCAGTGGGATGCGTGCAGGAGGCAGCTGATCGATGTTTCTCTCTCATCGATGTTTCTAACTCTCCTTCCTTCTCCCTTCCTCTCTGTAAAAAATCAATAAAATATATATTTTTAAAAAAGAGTGGAGGAAGGTTACGAGGTTCTTGCCTTCCTGGGAAGCAGCTAAGCGATCCTCGAAGGCCCGTTGTTCCAAGAGTCAAGAACGTGCCTTCTAATTTCTCCGGAAGCCAGAATATTTAAAACATACAAAGTACTTAACAAAGCGAAGGAAAGGGAGGGGAGAGAGTAACACGTGATTAAAACCAAGGACCGGAAGGCCGATTACAAAACGAAGAGGCGACGACACACTACGTTTCAAACAGCAACTTGACGTACGACCCTAAGTGTAAAGGGACGAAAGGCTGCAGCGAGAAGCCGTGACTGGCAGCCTCTGTCAGACTAAAACGACTCCCTTCCGCTCTCAGAGCCGTTTCCAAATCAAGACACAGAGACGGTGAAAGTAAGAGGGTGGAAGGACATGCACCTCAAAC
>NW_006296809.1:943280-943841 GCF_000327345.1 Myotis davidii | reverse complement strand
GCTGGTATAATGTTCACATCAGCCCTAGGAGACGTACGTGCTCGTCATACGTGTCATGTTGAAGAGCAAGAGTTCGTGATGATGAAAGTGTCCATTCGAAAGACAGACCGATCCTAAATCGGTAGCACCTGATATTGATTAACATAAAAAGCAGAAAACATGAAAAGAAACCAGTAAAATTAACAGAAAACACATCCCCGACAGTAATTCAATATCTACAGGTATCAAAAATGTTTAAAGGCAATAAAGAAATGAACTGTTAATAAATACGATTTCGGCTTTTAAAAGATCCTTAAAGCCCGGCCTGTGTTGCTCAGTGGTTGAGGGTCGACCTGTGAACCAGGAGGTCACGGCTCAATCCCGGTCAGAGCACAGGCCCGGATTGTGGGCTCCATCCCCGGTGGGGGGCGTGCAGGAGGTGAGAGAAGGACACGTGTCGCACGGCCTCACCCACGTGGCATCTCAGTCACATAGGTGAACGGGGTGGATCCAGAGCCACGGAGGCAGGGACAGAGGGCGGCACCTCGGAGGGGGGCTGGGGGAGCTGGGTGGGTGGGAGTC
>NW_006296809.1:937345-939369 GCF_000327345.1 Myotis davidii | reverse complement strand
GCTGGTATAATGTTCACATCAGCCCTAGGAGACGTACGTGCTCGTCATACGTGTCATGTTGAAGAGCAAGAGTTCGTGATGATGAAAGTGTCCATTCGAAAGACAGACCATCCTAAATCGGTAGCACCTGATATTGATTAACATAAAAAGCAGAAAACATGAAAAGAAACCAGTAAAATTAACAGAAAACACATCCCCGACAGTAATTCAATATCTACAGGTATCAAAAATGTTTAAAGGCAATAAAGAAATGAACTGTTAATAAATACGATTTCGGCTTTTAAAAGATCCTTAAAGCCCGGCCTGTGTTGCTCAGTGGTTGAGGGTCGACCTGTGGACCAGGAGGTCACGGCTCAATCCCGGTCAGAGCACAGGCCCGGATTGTGGGCTCCATCCCCGGTGGGGGGCGTGCAGGAGGCAGCCGGTCAGTGATTCTCTCTGATCGTTGATGTTTCTATCTCTCTCCCTCCCTGCTTCCCTGAAATCAATAAAAATATATTTTAAAAAAGAAAGAAGCAAGAAACAAAACAGGGGAAGAGCTTACCACACGAGATGCTAACCCTAACGGCAAAGCTGAACTGTAGCTGGTGGTGCCGCAGAGCCCAGCGGACAGAAGCCCAGAGACAGGCCACGGGGGTCACCCAGCGTGGGAAGGAGGCCGCTGGGAAAGCCTGGTGCTGGGTCCCGGGCGCTCACCACGGTCACAAGCCTGTCCACCTCCCACCGCGCACCAGGCCGACTGCCAGGCTGGGCCTGGGCGTGGGAGCAGCGCCCGGGTCAGGGAATTCCCTCGCAGGACGAAGAGCACCAGCCCTCGGATTTCACGCTCGTCACGCGTGAGAAGCCAGCGTGGGGTGAGGGGGGACGTGGGGTGGCACAGGACTCACGCCCGAAACGCACGGAGCCCCCGCGAGCCAGCACTAGTAAGAGCGGCAAGCAGCCCAATTCAACTGCTTTTAAAAAAACAGGCTGATTTGAAACTGGGCCAAAGACCTGGCCAGCACTCCACAGACGCGGGCACCGTCGGCGTGGGCAAGGCACACGGAGGCCACAACCCGCACACACCTGCCCTGCAGGCAAAGAGGAGGGGCTTCCAGCCGTCAAAAAGGGCCTCTTACCCTCTGAGACAGCAGGGAGGGGCCTGGTGAGATCGTGCTAAGTGACATCAGTCCGTGAGAGAAGGACACGTGTCGCACGGCCTCACCCACGTGGCATCTCAGTCACATAGGTGAACGGGGTGGATCCAGAGCCACGGAGGCAGGGACAGAGGGCGGCACCTCGGAGGGGGGCTGGGGGAGCTGGGTGGGTGGGAGTCGATCAATCAGAGAGCTTGTGTGCACATGTGCACGGCCCACGGGCACGGACAGTGGGTGGTGAGGGCCTGGGGCAAGGCGGTGGATGGGGGAAAGAGGGACATGTAATACTTTCAACAATAAAGCTTTATTTAAAAAAGAGCTTCCCGCAACCTGGTGTGGGAAGGACGGACGACAGGAACCCCACAGGGCAAAGGGTTTGCATGTGACGGAGGCGAGACTCAGGGCTCAGAGAGAGGAGGGCCCGTTCGTCATCCCCCACGAAGTCCCAGCACCAGGGCCAGCCCACAGAGTCCTGCCGGCTCTTAACTTCCTCCTCCCTTCTTTTTTAAAAAAAATATATTTTATTGATTTCAGAGAGGAAGGGAGAGGAAGAGAGAGAGACAGAGAAGCAAGATGAGAGAATCCCGGATCGGCTGCCTCCTGCACGCCCCCACCGGGGATCGAGCCCGCCACCCGCATGTGCCCTGCCAGCACCCGCCCGTGTGACAACTCGCACCAACCAGCTCCGCACGGGCTCCAGCTCGTCGCCTTTCTGCCTCCTCCTCCCCCAAACGCTGAGCAGGGACTGATGGTGGGAGACCCGGGTGGCTCAGTGGTTGAGCGTCGACTATAAGCCAGGGGTTCCCTCTTGGACTCCCTCATCTCCCGGCCCTCGAAGATGCGGGTCCCCTTCTCTCCACACCCGTGACCTTGACCTCCCCCCAACCC
>NW_006296809.1:932043-936715 GCF_000327345.1 Myotis davidii | reverse complement strand
TGCCCCCCAAACCCAGGTTCTCTGCAGACCCTGGCAGCACTGGCTCCCAAGCCCTCACTCCCTCGTCTCCCCCATCCCTTGCTCCCCGGCTCTCATCCCCACCCCCTTCTTGGCTGCTGTGTGGTCCTGGCCCAGGAGGTCCCCAAAATACTTCATCTTTGTTCCCACCACACCCCCTTTCCAGGCTGAAGCCCAACCCCCAAGTGCGATGGGCTAGGAGGTGGGGCTTTGGAGGTGACTTGGGGGTGAGGGGTCCCCATGGGCCCTGCATGGGCTCAGTGGCCTCAGGAGAGAGAACAAGAGAACGAAAGGGGCCTGCACGCCAGGAAGAGGCCCCGCAGACCCGCCTCTATGACCAAGGGAAACAGCTGCTGGCCCAGTGGGGGGGAGGGGGTGCGGCTGAACCCAGGGAGGAGACAGCGCCGCGCCCCGCCCCTCACCCTCGGTCTCTCATATCAATGTTTCTCTCCATCTTTCCCTCTCTCTTCTACTCTCCCTACAAATCAATGGAAAAATATCCTCAGGTGAGGATTAGCAACAACAAAACAAGAACTTAAAATTTTTTAGCTTAGTCTGGACTATTTGGTACATGAAAATAATACTGTTCTTTAGTATCTGCAAGGGACCAGGAAACTAAGGAATCGGACACGGGGCGGGGACCCGGGGCGGGGACAGGGGACCAGAAGGGCAGCAGCAGGAGATCCCTGTGCGGACCGAACATGCCACTCCGCGACCGGTCACACCGGGATGAGGTGACGTGGACGACAGGGCACGATGGCCTCGCGGACTCTGCTCCATCGCACAGCAGAGCCCCCAGGAGCTGGGCCGAGGGGGTGCCAAAGGCTACTGCTACCGCCGGCTGCAGGTACAGCCTCGTCTCAAATGACTCAAAAGCAAACTTCGTTTTAAAAAAAGAAAAAATTGAGCCCTGACTGGTTTGGCTCAGTGGATAGAGCGTCGGCCTGCGGACTGAACGGTCCCGGGTTCGATTCCGGTCAAGGGCATGTACCTGGGTTGCGGGCACATCCCCAGTAGGGGGCGTGCAGGAGGCAGCTGCTCGGTGTTTCTCTCTCATCAATGTTTCTGACTCTCTATCTCCCTCCCTTCCTCTCTGTAAACCGATAAAATATATTTTTTTAACAAACAAACAAAAAAACCAGTGGGAATTGTGGCTGAGAGACAGTATCACTGGCCACAATAAAAAAGCAAAGTAAAACACGACAGTTCGGTGAGAGTGCTGTTACGGGGCGCGTGCCTTCTAGAACCTTTGCTGCAATATTTATGGACGATGCGCTGCCTGGGCCTGGGGTACAGGTTGGCCAGGACTTAGGACGGAGCTGGGGGAGGGCGATGAGGCTGCAGGAAAGGCCTGGAGCTGGGGTCCCGGTGAGGACGGCGCCGAGGCCAACACAGAAGCCACGCCCCTCCACCCACCGACAGGAGTGGCCCTCCGTCTGCGCCAGAGGAAACGAGGGAAGAGGAAAGGAAACTGGGCGTTTTCCCAAACCCCACCCACTGCCCTCCCTCCGGACAAACATCCCCCAGACAGGGACTGGTGCCGGATGGACGGATGGACGCTGGTGAGTCCTCACCCGTGTGTGCCACCTACTGTGTATCTACTCGGTAACTTATGTAGCAGCTCAGTGGCCACTATGTGTCTATTCTGTATCTACTGAACACCTATCATATCTACCACTACAGGCCTGGTGCACAAAATTCATGCACGGGAGGGGGGGGGGCCCTCAGCCCGGCCTGCACCCTCTCAAAGTCCGGGACCCTCGGGGGATGTCCGCCTGCCGGCTTAGGGGAGCGGGACACCTCGCTCCTTACCGCCCACCTGCTCACTGCTCCTTAGCACTGCCACTGAGGCAGGAGAGGCTCCCACCACCACTGCTGTACTAGCAGCCATGAGCCCAGCTTCTGGCTGAGGGGCGCTCCCCCTGTGGGAGAGCACTGACCATCAGGGGGCAGCTCCTGCATTGAGCGTCTGCCCCCTGGTGGTCAGTGCACATCATAGTGACTGGTCGTTCTGCTGTAACGGTCACTTACCAGTGGACCACTGGTGGTCCATGAGGTCCGAAAGGTTGGCGACCACTGGCTTAGGCTTTTATCATATAGACTAGAGGCCCAGTGCATGAAATTCGTGCAGGGGTTGGGGGGAGGGTCCCCCAGCCCCCCTCTCCAATCTGGGACCCCTCAGGGGATGTCCAACTGCGTGATGAAAGTGGTTGGTGTGGGGGGGGGGGATATCCTTCAGCCCAGCCTGCACCCTCTCCAATCTGGGATCCCTCTCACAATCTGGAACCACTGGCTCCTAACTGCTCACCTGCCTGTCTGCCTGATGCCCCTAACTGCTCCCCCTGATCCCCTACCTGCCTCTCTGCTCTCCCCTCCTGGCCTGATCCCCTACCTGCCTCTCTGCTCTCCCCTCCTGGCCTGATCCCCTACCTGCCTCTCTGCTCTCCCTTCCTCTCCACGCTCTTCGGACCCCCGGAGCAGGCGTGCTGAGAGCTCTCCGCTGCAGCCCCACCCCCATCCTGATTGGTTGTTAGGTGACAGCGACCCAGCCAATTTGCACATTCCTCTATTATTAGTATACAAAGAGGATACTCTATCAACTGTGTACCTATTTATATTTACTATGTGTCTCTGCTATGTGTCTGGTCCGCACCTGCTGTGTCCACTCCACACCCGCTGTGTCCACTCCGCACCCACTGCGCGTCGACTCCGCACCCACTGCGCGTCGACTCCGCACCCACTGCGCGTCGACTCCGCACCCACTGCGCGTCGACTCCGCACCCACTGCGCGTCGACTCCGCACCCACTGCGCGTCGACTCCGCACCCACTGCGCGTCGACTCCGCACCCACTGCGCGTCGACTCCGCACCCACTGCGCGTCGACTCCGCACCCACTGCGCGTCGACTCCGCACCCACTGCGCGTCGACTCCGCACCCACTGCGCGTCGACTCCGCACCCACTGCGCGTCGACTCCGCACCCACTGCGCGTCGACTCCGCACCCACTGCGCGTCGACTCCGCACCCACTGCGCGTCGACTCCGCACCCACTGCGCGTCGACTCCGCACCCACTGCGCGTCGACTCCGCACCCACTGCGCGTCGACTCCGCACCCACTGTGTGTCTAGTCCGCACCCCACGCTGGGTCCACTGTGTAGCGGTGCTGTTCCAGACCAGGATGCACTGAACCTTTTCCTCCCCCCAAGACCCCTGAGGGGGCAGCACCGTCCCCCGTTTACAGGCAGGGCTGCCGGCTGGTGAGACCACGGTAATGCCTGGACCCCTGGTCAGCTCTGTATTCCCAAAGCCCATTGGATCCTTAACCTCCAAGTAACGGAGCCACAGAAAGAGGGTAACCGTGGGTAGGAAAACAGACACACACACACACACACACACACACACACACACACACACACACACGGCAGAGCACACACGCACACGCGCACACGCACGCAGAGCACAAGTCCCAGGGGCTGGCGGAGGCGCAGGCTGGCGTCCCTGACGGCTCTCCCTCCCGGGCCCTGTCCTGGGGACGACGGACACGCAGGAGGGGCCTTGTGGCCACTGCTGGGCGAGGAGCAGCAGGGAGCGGGGAAGGGGCTCCCGCTACTCGGCGGCACCGTGGCCCTGGTTTCACGGGAAGGGGACGCGGCACGAGGAACCTGGGCCACAGCTGGTGGCCACACGGCCAGGCCCCGCTGAAGCTGCCTGGCCCCGCGGGTGAACGAGCGAGGAAACACAACTAAAACAAGAACGAGTAAACGAGCATCCGCCCCCCCCCCCAAGAGTGGGTTCAGGACAAGATCCAAGGGGAGGAGGGGAAGGGGTCGCACGTGCCCGGGGCCCGGGACCCACCTGGAGGAGAGCAGGGGCCACCAGCCTCCCCAGTGGGAGGGCTCGGCCAGGCGTGTGCTCTTCAGATTTTTTTTTTTTTAATATATTTCTTTATTGATGTCAGAGAGGAAGGAAGAGGGAGAGAGAGAAACATCAATGATGAGAGAGAATCACTGATTGGCTGCCTCCTGCACGCCCCCTACTGGGGATCGAGCCCACAACCCAGGCATGTGCCCTTGGCTGGAATCAAACCTAGGACCCTTCAGTCCGCAGGCTGACGCTCTATCCACTGAGCCACACCGGCCAGGGCTCTTTTCTTTTTCTAAATCCTCGCCCAAGGGTACGTTTTTATTGATTTTAGGGGAGACAAAAGGAGAGAGAGAGAGAGGAACATCCATTGGTTACCTCCCGTAAGCGCCCCGAACGGGGATTGAACCCACCCCCTCTCCCGTGTATGGACGATGCTCCCACCCACTGAGCCGCCCGCACAGCTCATCAGATTTCTTAAATCGGGTTTGAGATTCAAAACAGCTTCAGGGATTAAGCACAAAAACGGGGCCGGTTTCTCTGAAATGCAGCCTTTTGAAAGGTTTTAAGAATTTACCGGGGGAAAGCTCTAGGTGTCACCAGTGAATGCAGACTCAGGGTTTACATGGGGCTCAGGAGACTTCACGGTCGGGAAGGACGGTGGGAAGGACGCAGGAAGGACGGAGTCCCACCGGCCAGGGGCGGGCAGGCCTCATGCTCTGCTCTGCTCTCAGAGGGAGCCCAGCTGACACACCGCCAAGTGCTCCATCACCACATCCTCCCGTGGGGGGGGAG
>NW_006296809.1:928701-930865 GCF_000327345.1 Myotis davidii | reverse complement strand
CACCTATCCTGCTATGCACACCTACCCCGCGGTGCACACCTGCCCCACGTGCACACCTGCCCCTCCATGCACACCTTCCCTGTAGTGCACATCCGTTCCGCCATGCATACCTACCCCTCTGTGCACACCTGCCCCTCCGTGCACACCTGCCCCGCATGCACACCTGCCCCATGTGCATGCTGTCCCACCATGTACACCCGTCCACTGTGCACACCTGTCCTACTTTGTACACAGAGCCAGGCCCACGGGGCACAAACTTTCTCAGACCACCAGCTCCTGATGGGGGGCGGGGGCAGCCATCTCCCCAAAGTCCACCTTACCGCCCCCCCAGACTGGGTGCATCCCAATCCCCCCTGCTCCTCGCTGTGCCCCAAGGCCCCCCCGCCCCGCACCGAGCCTCTGGGAAGGGCTGGCTGCCGACCCTCTTGGGGCACATGGGCCCAGTCCCTCGGTCAGCACGGTGCTCCGTGACCTCCAAGGACACACTCGGCACCAGCACTGCCAGCACCCGCCCCTGTGACAGCTCACGCAACCAGCTCTGCACGGACGTTAGCTCATCGGCCGTTCTGACTGCTCTTCCCCCAAACGCTGCAGAACACAGTCCGCATGCCAGGGAGGCTCCTGGCACCCGGGGCTCCCGGCACCCGGGCCTGAGCGAGACCGAGGTCAGAGTGGACCCCTCCCTTACACCGCCGTCCCCTCCTCCCCCGCCCCCCCCATCTCTGCAGGAGGAAAAGCCAGGGTCGGGCAAGCACATCTGGCCTCCGCGTGGGAGCCACCTCCCCGGGCCTCACTGCCCACTGACCTGGACACCAGGCCTCAGACAGCCCGTCCTTCAGGCCCAGAAATCACTAAGTGTCCAAGCTCCCGTCGCACAAACAGACCAGCTCAGGCCCCGAGGGAATCCTGCCGCTCTGCTCGCTCCCGGGAACAGGTTCGGCTCAGGAAGTCACACCCTCCGTCACCCCCAGCCGCCTGCCCCGCCGTCTCTGTAACATCCCTAAGCTCAGCTGGCGGGCGTGGCTCGGTGGCTAGAACGCCAGCCCGCGGACCGAAGGGTCCCGGGTTCGATTCTGGCCAAGGGCACAGGCCTCGGGGGCAGGCTCGATCCCGGCCCTGGTCAGGCTCGTTTCGGAGGCAACCAGTCGATGTGTTTCTCTCTCTCTACCCCCCTCCCTTCCACTCTCTCTGAAAAGCAATGGAAAAAATACCCTCATATGAGAATTAACAACAACAAAAACCCCCCCACACACACAAATGTGGTATTTCGCACAATAAGGGCTCCTTCAGCCTTCGGAGGGGATCGGGGACGCCGGGCTCCGTGAGGTGACAGGAGCCAGGCTCAGAGGACAGAGGCTGTGACTCCACCCCCAGGGGCCCTGGAGTCGGGTCCAGAGACAGAGTGGACGGTGGTGCAGGGCTGAGGGCGGGGGGGTGAGTGTGATGGGGACAGTTTCCATTTGGGAAGATGGAAAGTTCTGGACACTGGGCCCCGGAACACAGCGCTCTGGCCACACCCCCGGGGTCAGCGGGTTCTCCCAGATCACTCACACTCCGC
Source organism: Myotis davidii (assembly GCF_000327345.1). NCBI lineage: Eukaryota > Metazoa > Chordata > Mammalia > Chiroptera > Vespertilionidae > Myotis > Myotis davidii. The sequence continues at coordinate 929,307 of NW_006296809.1, read as the reverse complement.
CCACTGTCAGTCCTGAGCTGAGAGGTGGGCTCTGGGGTTCATGTGGCACCCCGTGTCCCAGCGGACAAGGACCCCACCTACCGTGAGGACCTTCCGGTCAGAGACGTTTAAATGATAAAGTGTGTTTATTTCTCGTCCTGGACAGAATGTTGTTCTGGGGTTCTGCACAAGGGGGGTGACAGGGCCAGGAAACACCCCCCACCCACCCAGGGCAGGCTGTGTGCAGCGGGGCCGGGCCTGGTAACACAGCACGGAATTGAGAGGCACGCTGCTCGGGCCGGGGAGAGGCCAGGGACCTGGGGACACGCTGCCCGGACCGGGGAGAGGCCAGCAAGTTCCCGGACCCACCACCCAGACAGGACCCGGACCGGGCGCCGACATCGGGAGGAGCGGCATCTGCCCTGGTGTGAATGTGCTAATTTCTCCTTCGTGTTAAGAAGCACATGGGGCCCCAGGCGACTCGGAGCAGCCGCTCTCCCAGGAGCACGAGGCGAGTCCGAGCTTCCTGACCGGTCGCCGCCCGTCCAGGCTTCCTGTTGTCACTTTACAACCAGAGACGCTGCTTCCAACGCGAAGAGCAGAGTCCTTTCTCCGGAGCTGCCCGCA
>NW_006296809.1:928232-928552 GCF_000327345.1 Myotis davidii | reverse complement strand
AGCTCCTGGGAGGCCCCTGGGTGAGGCTCCATCACCGTCAGGAAGGGCCGTCCTCCCTGAAGGACGTGCAGTCAATGCCAGGACACGCCCGAGGTCAGACGGGTGGGCCACCCTCGGGGTCCCCCAGCCTGGGAGCCGAGAGAGGATGAGTGAGCGGGAGCCTTCCTGTAGTGGTGGCACCCCCAAGCAGAGCTCCAGGGGTGGAGGGGAGAGAAGGGCCATGGGGAGGGGCTGTCCCGGCAGAGGCAGGGCTGGGGCGTGAGGGGCCTGCTGACCAGAGAGAGGGCGGGGATGAGTGACAGAGGGGCAGGGATGGAGGT
>NW_006296809.1:924968-927172 GCF_000327345.1 Myotis davidii | reverse complement strand
ACGCAGGTTCTCTCCGCGGTAAACCCCCTGGGGAGGGGCACGCGGGGCTCGGAGACCCGGTCACACCCTTTGGTGACACGACCCCCAGCTGTGCTGGATGCTGGGGGGAGACCAAAGAACTTCTGCAAACCAGGGCTTCGCGAGGGTGCCCGGAGCAGAGGTCACGGGAGAGCAGCGGCCGCCGCCATCGCCTGGCACCTCGGGACACGTCCGAGCGTGACGGCCGCCGGGAGCAACGGGAGAGGAGTCACCGCACGGGAGACGGGAACGTGCTCAGCCCCCCAGGACGCAGGGGGCCGACGGCGAGGCCTCCCACGCTGAAGAATATTCTAGAACCGTGTGTGACGTGGCCGCAACCACGTGTGAGGCCGGGAGAAAGGATGTTCTAAACGGCCAAGAAAGGTGACCTCTGACAACCACCACAGGGAAACCGAGGCGACGGTCTCTGCAGCGAACACTGCGGCCCTGTCCCAGGAGCCGGCAAAGCGTTTGCCGCTGGAAGACGCTGGAGAGAAGGCGTTACAGGGTCATCATCGGAGACTCACGTTGTTTTCCTGGGTTTCATGCTGCCCCTGAGGCCGCTGCGCTGCAGAAAGCTACGCTCACTCTGGTTTCTCCTCAGGGCGAGTGTGTAGCCACGTCCAACCTTTAAAGGTAGATGAGCCCGGCCGCGGGGCTCAGGGCTGAGCGTCGACCAGGAACCAGGAGGTCACGGTTCGATTCCCGGTCGTGGGCTCAATCCCCAGCGTGGGGCGTGCAGGAGGCAGCGAATCAACGATTCTCTCTCATCACTAATGTTTCTCTCCCTCTCCCTCTCCCTTCCTCTCTGACATCAATAAAAACTTATTTTTAAAAAAGGTGAGTGTAAGGAAGTAGAAGAGGGTGACACAGGCTCCCCTCAGGCAGCAAGGAGGGAAGGCGCACGCACCTCGCAGCACAGGAAGGCGGAGCCGCACGGACCCACCTGAGCGCATGGGGGGGCGGGGGGAGGGCGGCTGCAGGAGCAGGAGTGTTCTATGTTGGAATCTTCCCGTGTCCCTATGTTGGAGCCACGTAAATGCCTCACAGCCCACACGTAAAACACAACCGAAAAGGGTGGAGAAAATGCCCTAAGAGGGAAAGCAAGCAGAAACAGATAAACCCACGTGAACCCCCGGGGGCAGCGCCCACCTTCACGCCTGGACACGTGCCCACCGTCCCCACCCCACCTGCGCAGACGCAGTCGGGACCAAGGAACAGGGAGACACGCTGGCCTGCCCGTCCTGGCCGGTGGGAGTGACAGGCGGGCAGTGGGAGTGACAGGCGGGCGGGCCCAGCGGGACCAGCACCCGGAGGGGAGGAAGGGGGCGGAGCTGAGGGTCTGGCTGGGTCCCCAGGACTTGATGCCCAGGGCCCTGGCTCCCAACTGCCCTTCTCCCCCGGAGGAGGCTGGCGCCTGGGAGAGACCCCACCCGGAGGGGCCAGAGGGCACGCGAGGGGGACCCAGGGCACGTGTGGTCCTGGAGCCACTGGGCCAGAACCCGGGGATCCTCCGAAAGGAGGAGACTCGGCGAAGCACGCGGGAGGCGGTCCCCAGGTGGGAGTCACAGAACCGTCCACGTGAACCTACGCGACCTGGTAACCAACGCCCCCAGCAAACTCAGTGAAAACCTTAAAGCGCTGGGAGCCGCTGACAGGGCCCCGCCTGCCACACGTGGGACAGCGTGGGCCGCGAACCGGCAACGACAGAGGGAGTCAGTAGGCGGTTTCAGACCCTCGGACCACACTGGCGTGTGCTGTTACACGGAGGGGAGGGGCGGCCCTTCCTCACGGCGACGCTGACTGACCCTGGTCAAGGGCTGACCATGGCCCAGCAGTGATCTGGGGTCTGGCCCAGCCCCCAGGGGTGCGGTCCCACCAGGAGGGGGTGCGGGGCCGCTACGGCCGCCGGCCTCGCCCTGGTCCAACGGTCGGAGAACCGTCTCCGGCCGGCACAGCTCCGAGCGTCTCCAAGTAACAAAGAACAGACACAATGAACAAAGCGTGTTGGCCAAGGGGGTGGCGGCAGAGGTGGGTCTGGCCCTGTCGTTGGCCGGGCTGGGGACCACGGGCAGGACCCGGACAGTCACCGCTAGAAGCCAGGCTGACGGTCTGCGGACACGCTGTGCCACGTGTGCAAACATGTGTGCACTCGGAGTCCCCACACCGGGCTCTGTGTGAGCGTC
>NW_006296809.1:924508-924954 GCF_000327345.1 Myotis davidii | reverse complement strand
CGACCGTGCCCGCCGCCGTAACACCCGCGAGTCCACGACGCCTGAGAGCAACTCCGCGTCCTCATCGTCCCTTCACACACGCGCACAGAGCACCAGAATGCAACCGGGGAATTTTTGTTCAAACAAAACGCCCGCCCCCCAAGGGAAGCCCCAGCTCGATAATACCAGGACCCAGGGCGGACTGGCATCAGGGGGCGGACCCCGGGCCTCTCCGACAGCTTCCTGTGAATGCAAACCGACCCGACGTCCTGGAGCTCAGGCCCAGGTGACTCGGGGCTCAGGACCTGGGGGAGCCGGCAGAGGAGTGACTCGGGGACCCCAGGACGGCACCAGGCACCGAGGGGCCCCCGTCTGCTGGGAAGACAACAGTCAAATCGGAGACAGGAATTCCAGAAACTCTAAGCAAGGATAGCATGACCCTGAGAACGCGCAGGGGCTGCACAGTG
>NW_006296809.1:922381-924442 GCF_000327345.1 Myotis davidii | reverse complement strand
GACACGTCCTGCGATGAGAGGACCACGTCACGTCCCAAACGGAAAAGTCTGGAAACAGCAGTGTGAACGTGTTACTCAGAAATCTGGAAACCAACGCCGAGAAGCTGCTGGGACTGGACGTGAGGCCCCGGGGGGCGGGGGGGACCCCTGTTCTCTTTTAAACCACATGGGGGCTAGTTAATGCCCTAAAGCGGCGGTTCTCAACCTGTGGGTTGTGACCACTTTGGGGGTCGAACGACCCTTCCACAGGGGTCGCCTGAGACCATTGGAAAACACATCTATAATGACATATTGTTTTTGTGATGAATCACTACGCTTTAATGATGTTCAATCTGTAACAATGAAAATACAGATCAGATAGTTACATGACGATTCATGACAGTAGCAACATGACAGTTATGAAGTAGCCACGAAAATAACTGTATGGTTGGGGGTCCCCACAACATGAGGAGCTGTATGAAAGGGCCGTGGCATTAGGAAGGTTGAGAACCGCTGCCCTAAAAGATAAACACACCAAACTCAAAATCACATTCAAAATCTGAAAACAACATCCCATGCAAACTCCACACGCCAGCCTCTGGCGGTAACAGCAGCTTCCTGACCAGGACGGCCGCCCCGCCTGTCACGCTCACGTGACCACATCTGCCTTCCGACAGCCCATTTCACAGATGAGCAAACAGAGGCGGGCGGCCGGGGGCTGCCGGAGCCGTGGCCGGGCAAGGGGTGGGTGCTGACCGCCTACGCTCAGGCGAGGCCTCCATCAGGCCAACCCAGGCAGGCTCCATCCTGCTGCAAATCAAACCGTTTTAAACTTCCCACAGAAGAGACATCATAAAAAGCAAACTTTAAAAAGACCAGACCCATTCAAGCCACCAAATTATTCAGTGAAATGTAAATCCGGGCCTCCTCCACCCACTGGCTTCACGAGTACCACCTCTTCATTCATTCATTTATTTTTATTTAATCCTCACCAGGGCATTAATTTTTAATTTTTTTTATTTTTATAATCCTCACCTGAGGACTTGCTTAGAGAGAGGAAGGGAGAGAGGAAGAGAAACATTGATTGTTTGCCTTCCATGTGGGCCCAACTGGGGATTGAACCCACAACCTATGTGCCTGACTGGGAATCGAACCTGCAACCCTTTGGTGCACAGGACGAGGCTACAACCTCTTATTCGCTAATAAACGAGTGAGGAATAAAATGAAGTTGAACCGGCCTCCGCGTCGGTCTCCTTGGACACAAGCACCGAGGCAGGACGTGTGCAGCGCGGCACGCCCACCCCTCCCGACCACATGGGGAAATGGCAGACCCCCGGCTCCCAGATCGGCCGCCTGGGAGGGTGGCAACGGGGCTGGACCAGCCGGGAGGCGGCAGGGAAGGGAAGCCAGTCATCAACGAGGTGCCCAACTCGACGTCCTCAGCAAAGTCCTAGGACCAAACCGCTGTGTCCAGGGACAAACAGCCCGGCGGGTGTCGCCATGGCCTCATCACCAAAAACGACGTTCGGGGAGCAGCCGGTTGGACGGCTCATTTTGGACGCAGCCTTTGCTGCCCCTGCGTGAGGAAGGCCTGCGGCGTCCAGGCCCCGGGGTCGAGCAGAGGGAACCTGCCAGGCCCCGAGGCAGGGGGACCAAGCAGGTGGCGCAGACCCGCCGGCCGGGCTGACGCGTCCGGCCCCATGAAGCACAGAAAGGGGGCGTTCTCTGTCCTTTGGGTGCAAACGTCGGACCAGAAGGAAGGTTTCTCCCCGACGGACCCGGGGTGTGGCCCACCCCGGACAGCCCCCCGCCCACCGGAGCCCGCGCCCTAGGTCAGGAAAGGAGACACCCCTGCCTGAGTCTTTGATCCTCAGCAGAGGTCGGAGGTCAGGGCCCGAGACCGGTCCTCCTGTCGGTGAGGCCTCCCCGGCTCGGCTCGCCCAGGGGACCGGGGCTGCCCGGCGGACGGGACCCGGCCTCACCTCCACACGTGAGAGGGAGCTCACGGGACGGGAGTCTCCGCCGGGGTCCCCACCGCACGGCAGGGTGGCCAGGGTGGCATCCACTGGGCACGCTCTGTCG
>NW_006296809.1:921642-922356 GCF_000327345.1 Myotis davidii | reverse complement strand
CCTGAGACACAGGCAGCCGGCGGCCGGGGAGCCGGGAAGGGGAGCCGGGAAGGGGAGCCTGAGTGCGGAGCCGGGCAAACACACACGGCTCCTTACGTAACTGCCGGCAGCTCCGAACGCGGCAGCACCTGGCCGGTGGCTGGCAGCTGAAACGGGCTACGGCGAACCCACACAGGTCGGACTGGGACACGGTGCAGGGGACAGGCAGCCACAGCCCCTCGGCCAGCATCAGAGAAGGGGGGTGTTTCTTTCCAGAAGGGGTGCTGCTCCAGCCTGTTCCCTGTTCCTGGCTCTGACTAGATCCAGTCGGGGTCCTGCTCTGGGTCCCCTGCCCCAGCCTGGGTCCCTCATCCTGCCCTGGGTCCCCCATCCTCTTCTGGGTCCCCCCATGACCCGCTCTGGGTCCCCTGCCCCAGCCTGGGTCCCTCATCCTGCCCTGGGTCCCCCATCCTCCTCTGGGTCCCCCTGGCCCTGCTCAGGGGGTCCCCCAGGCAGCACATCTGTGCTCTGCGTGTTCCCATCAGCTGTGCACGGCCAGCGTGTGGGCACCCGAGAGAAGGAGGCCGAGACGCCCCGTCGTCCCGAGGAAACCGTGGCACAGAGAATCTCTCCGCTGCTCACGCACGCGAGGCCGGCGCCCCTGCCTGGCGCCCCCTCAGCCCACATCCCCCAATTCAGGGCCCAACACAAGCAACCGCCCGGCGACCCGGGTCT
>NW_006296809.1:918803-920910 GCF_000327345.1 Myotis davidii | reverse complement strand
CCTCCTCCTCCTCCTCCTTCTCCTCCGCTCCCCCCGCCCAGGCGCCTTTATGCTCCTCGGGGCACGGAGGCAGGCATTTTCCGGCCCTTTCACGGGGGCTGCCTGTCCCCTGGACCCCACAGCAGGCGGGTGGCTCCCGGAGGGAGGCTACTGAGAAGCAGGCCGGCGCCCCCTCACATCCCTGCCTCCTCGTGTCTCCAGGCCGGGGTGGTACCCGGCTCCCCTGGGAAGCTGGAGCCGGCAGCGGAGGCACCAACGAAAACACGGCCTGGATATCAGGAGCTGACGTCACATGGACACAGCATCTCTGCATCCAGGCGTCCTGGCCCCATCCCCCGTCCCCCGAGCAGGGCAGCGGGCAGCGGCCGAAAGGGGGTGGCTCAGCCTCCGAGAGCCATGCATGCAGCGGCCAAGGGGACGGGGCCCAGCCGGCCAGGATGCAGGGACACAGCGGCCACCCAAGTGCGAGCGACCTCTGACCTACATCCAGAGGCTGCAAACAGACCCAACAATGATGCTTGAGGGATGGGGCCGGGTGCCCTGGCCAGGGGACCAGGGGAGGGGAGAGGCCACAGGTCCGGTCAAACCCCGGTCAGGGGCCTTTTGAGGTTTTCGCTGCTCTGGGGTGGGGGGTGGGGGGCACCGGGAAGGGCAGCAAGAGGTGCCCCCACATGAGGAGGTGAGGATGGGTGTCGGGCTGCAATCACACCCCCGCCAGCCTGGCCCCACGCAGGACCTGTCGGCCAAGAAGTGCCCAGAGGACCCTTGGCCTCGATGGACACCCGCGTATCCCCCAAACCCAGGCCCCCGTCAAGCCCCAGCCCGTGTCCCTCCAAATGCAGGCGTCGCCCAGGGGACGCGGGAAGTGACGGTCCTTCCGTGCCCACGGCTGCCACACACCAGCTACCGTTGCAGGCAGAGGCCTGGGGGGCGTCCCAGCTGGAACCCCTCCCGTGGGTGAGGAGCAGGCACCCAGCTCACAAAATCAACCGTTTGTGCTCACAGCACAGGCCCTGGCCCGAGCTCTGGGCTCAAACTCCGCTCCCAGCGGCTCCCATGTGGCCTGGAATCGCGTGCAGCCTCCTCCCACTCGGGCAGCCTGGGTGACGGCCCTTCACCCACCGGACACTGTGGGCGACACCCAGAGGCACATCCAGGAGGCCCCACGCGCCCTTCACCGGGAAACGCGGCGACCAGGGCCTCCCATCCAGCGGCCGCTTCCATCGGCTGAATAAAATCAAACAGCACAGCAGGCCCTCGGGCAACGGCAGACGCGTTCCCACGGTGACGTAATGCGTTCGCTGTCAGTCGGACCCACCTATATAAGCACTGATGTCACCCATGTCATCCACGTCGCCCACGTCACCCACGTGGAGCACACACTCAGCCGTCACGACGGGAAACAGGAAAACAATTTGAAAGAAAGAGAACAACTCCTGGCCTTCACTTGTGGTGAGTAAATAAATAAAAAACACACAGCACAGATGGACACGCGTCGAAACGACGGAACTTTTTTTTTTTTAAATAAATAAATGGGAGACGGACGTAGTCACAAACCGAACCCGAGGCCGGTCTGTCACATTCAAAGTCCCGTGAACATTTCACGAAACACAATGTCGGGGTCGCGGACGCGTGGGCGGGGGAGCAGACAGCACCTTCTCACGAAGGAAGGCTCTCGCCTGGCCCAGGGCTCAGGACTGAGCGTCGACCTGTGAGCCGGGGTCACGGCTTGACCCCCGGGCGGGGCACAGGCCCGGGCTGCGGGTTCGATCCCCAGTGAGGGGCGCGCAGGAGGCGGCCGATCCATGGTTCTCTCTCATCACTGATGTTCCTCTCTCCCTCTCCCTCTCCTTTCCTCCCTGAAATCCATACAAATATAGATATTTTTTTAAAAAGTTCTGGACCCGACATTTAAAGAACTAATACGAACCCTCCTCCGTTTCCGACACGAGGAGGAGAGATCACACTCACTCTCTAGGAGGCCAGCGCGGTCCGGGCACCAAAGCCCGACGGAAACACAGAACTGCAGACCCGCCCTGTGCACCGACACCAGGCCCCACAGGACCCGCCGCACGTGGGGGGCGGGGGGGGGTCACACACGCAGGAG
>NW_006296809.1:915670-918769 GCF_000327345.1 Myotis davidii | reverse complement strand
AGGGTCACACGCTAACCCAGGGGCGGCTCCCGAAAGGCGGCCGACGCACGAGTGGCAGGCGTCACGTTCCACACTCACGGGAACAGGAAAAGCCACACGATCATGTCAACTGTGTGAAACGCATCCGACGACACGGAAAACCCTTTCGCGGTAAAAACACCCAACAAACGAGAGACAGGAGGTGCCGCCGGCGTTTTCCCCTGGTTCTCAACCTTCTGGCCCTTTAAATACAGTTCCTCATGTTGTGACCCAACCATAACATTATCTTCGTTGCTACTTCATAACTGTCATGTTGCTCCTGTGATGAATCATCATGTAAATATCTGATATGCAGGATGGTCTTAGGCGACCCCTGTGAAAGGGTCGTTCGACCGCCAAGGGGGTCGCGACCCACAGGTTGAGAACCGCTGCCCTCCAGGCTCCAATGTTCCGCTTAGAACTCAGAGAAACGTCTGCCACGGGGACCACCGGTGGATCAGACAGTCACAGCTCTGGGCCGCCCGTTAGCAGCGCGCCCATCTCTGCGCCCCATCTCCGTGCTCACCACCGGAGTGAGTGACAGATTAAACCACTGGCCACTGGAGATGACTCCCCTTCCGGCCCCTCCCCTCCCCCCTCCCCCCTCAGGGAGGGAAGGGACTGAGGGCTCCACCTTCCATGCACCAGGACCCGGTGTGAGCAGCTACCCTGAGGCCACCCAGACAGAGACTGCGGGACTCTCGGAGCTGAGTCCCAGAAGGAGGGACAGGAGGGCGTCTTCCGGAGTTTGTGATGTGTGGGCCGGGCAGCACGGGCAGCACGTTTACAGGCCACAGAAGGGAGGCGCCGCAGAATAACCCACAGCAAACACATCCACGGGAAAGGTTTCAGCTTCTCTCGGATCCCGGGCGAGAGGGAGACGCTGCTCTCGCCGCTTCCACTCAGCACGCCCTGGGCCCGTCAGCCGAGCGCCGGACAAGGAAACAAACAGAAGGGATCCAGGCTGCAAGAGGATAAAATGGACACAGGAAACCCCAATGACTTCACACAAAGGTGTGACCAGAACTCATCAGCGATTCCAGCAAAAACCAGGAGGATACAAAGTCAACGGAACCAATGGCATTTCCACGCCTGGCAGTGAACCCCCAAAAAGGAAATGAACAAATCGGTGCCGTTGACAACAGCAGGAAAAAGAGAGTAAAAGACTTAAAAATAAACCTGACGCCCGAAACCGGTTTGGCTCAGTGGATAGAGCGTCGGACTGAGGGGTCCCAGGTTCGATTCCGGTCAAGGGCATGTGCCTGGGTTGCGGGCGCGTCCCCAGTGGGGGATGTGCAGGAGGCAGCTGGTCGATGTTTCTCTCTCATCGATGTTTCTGACTCTCTATCTCGCTCCCTTCCTCTCTGTAAAAAATCAATAAAGTATTTTTAAAAAAACAAAATAATAAAAAAAATAAACCTGACATGGAGATGGAAGACGGGACAAGGAGCCCGGCCGGCGTGGCTCCGCGGTCACTCGTCAGCCTGCGGACTGAAAGGCCGAGGGTTCAACTCCGGTCCAGGGCACGCACCTAGAAGCCGCCGGTTGTGGTGTGTGCAGGAGGCAACCAATCGCTGTCTCTCTGTCTGTCTCTCCCCGGCCCGTCCACTCTCTCTAAAAATCAGAGGAAACAATATCCCGGGGAGGGTTCACCAAAAATTTAAAAAATTGAAAAACGGGGACAGTGAAACACACAGAGAGGGAGAAAAACTTGTACCATGAAAACTACAAAAACAACGAAAAGGAACAAAAGCCACAATTAAGTGGAAAGCCACCCACCGTCCACGCCCACCTAAAGCGAACAGAGACTGAATCCAATCAGCATCCAAATCCCACGGGTTTATTTGCAGAAACCGAAAAACTCGTCCTAAAGTCCACCTGGAACCTCCAGGGGCCCTGAGCAGCCAAACCACCCTGAATAGGAGCAGCAACCTGCAGGCCACGCAGCCTGGTCCAAACCGGCAGCAAAGCCACGGTGTTGCACCAGCTGGTGCTGCGGACGGACGGACGGACAGACAGACAGAGGCCGGTGGGACGCACGGAGCCCCAAAATCAGCCTCACCCCTGTGGTCGCATGGATTCCCACCAGGGGCCACGGCCACGGCCACGACGGGAAAGGACAGTGTCCTCAGCAGATGGCGCCGGGAGGACGGACGGCCACGCCGCAGGGTGAGTGAGGTGGGGCCCGACCTCGCACCACACACAAAAGTAACTGACCAGCATCAAAGCCACAACTCAGAACCACAGCGAGACACCCTCACACCCATCAGGGCAGCGGCTGCCATCGAACAAAACAGGAAGCAAGCGCTGACGGGACGTGAAGAAATTGTGACCCGCACCAACGGCGGGAATGGCGAGTGGAGCGGCCGCCGTGGAAGACGGTGTGGAGGTTCCCCCCAAAATCACACACACCCCTGGCCGGCGCGGCTCGGGGCTGAGCGCCATCCCATACACCAAGAAGGGGTGGGCTCGATCCCCGGTCAGGGCGCCTACGGGACGCAACTGATCCAGGCTTCGCTCTCCCATTGATATTTTTCTCTCCCCCCCCCCACCTTCCTCTCGCTCTAAACACATCAGTAAGCACGTTCTCGGGTGAGGACAGAAAGAACCAACTGTAAAACCGATTCAGTGCACATCGAACAGGACGTGTGGGAAGGTGTTTTGCTGACAACGAAGACCGGCCAGGTTGGGGCAACACGGTCCTCCCAGGCAGACGCGCCCAGGTGCCACGTGTGGCCACGTTCCTACCACGTGTCCGCCTCTGGCTGCGCTGTCAGCCCACCCCGCCCTCCTGGCGGGGACCCCCTGGCCCAGGGACACGTTTAGCACCCACCATCTGACCCGCGCACACACCCTCGGCGCTGGGTAGAGCTGCCCGAGGCCACGAAAACTGACCAGGAACGTGGGTGTCGTGGCCATCGGGTGACCAGATCGGGGCTGTACTCACTGTCCGAGATCAGCATTAAAATCAAGTGAAATATGAAAACGTTTAAAAAGAGTAAAATCCTGATTGGAGAGAATGCCAACCTTCAAACAGCCGGGAGCCTGGGCGGCCCGTGAGGAGGGCTCTGCCCGTCCCGA
>NW_006296809.1:912060-915056 GCF_000327345.1 Myotis davidii | reverse complement strand
GCCTAAGCCACGGGCCACCCCAACGGCACTTCCCCTCACGGACAAACTCGTCGACGCCCAGCCCGCGGCCCGACAGAGTCCGAGGACGAGGCGGGCAGTACTCACTGTCCTCTCCAGGGCACGGCATGCCAGGCTGCTCGGGGGTGCTCGGGAACACTGCAGGGGAGGGGGGAGAGGGGGCGGAGAGTTAGCACCAAGTGTCTGTCACAGGTACCGTCTCAGGGGAAGGCGCAGGTTGGGCTGACCACACACGTGCCCAGAGCCCGCGTGGCCGAAGATCCCCTGCTGCTGGGAGATGTGCAGAAAGGCAAAGAGCCCTGGCCGGTGTGGCTCAGTGGATAGAGCGCCGGCCTGCGGACTGAAGGGTCCCAGGTTCGAGTCCCGGTCAAGGGCACAGGCCCGGGTGGCAGGCTCGATCCCCAGTAGGGAGGCGTGCAGGAGGCAGCGGATCTATGATTCTCTCATCATTGATGTTTCTCTCTCCCTCTCCCTTCCTCTCTGAAATCATATTAAAAAAATGTATTTAAAAAAGAAAGGCAAAAACGGGGAACCAAGCACATGTGTGTCCGCCCCAGTCCCTCCTACAGGACCCGGAGGCACGGGCGTCAGGGGCACTAAGTTAGTGCGAGAGGAGGGGCCCACAGTCCCCCTGAAAGTCACCCCTGAAAGCTCACTACACTCCGTGCCTCTGGACTCGGTTCACCGGTAAATACTGCCGCACGGACCCAGGCCTCCCGGTAACTTGTTAAAGCAGAAGCTGAGGAAGCACGGGAACCAGGCTAAAGCAACCTCCCCTTAATCTGGAAAACGGAACGTCTCAGCGCCACGGCTGTGAACGCTGCCGCACACACACGTGCTCGCACCGCAGTGCTAAAGGGGAGCGGGTGGCCCTAGCCGGTTTGGCTCAATGGATAGAGCATCGGCCTGCAGACTCAAGGGTCCCGGGTTCGATTCCAGTCAAGGGCATGTACCTGGGTTGCGGGCACATCCCAGTGGGGAGTGTGCAGGAGGCAGCTGATCGATGTTTCTCTCTCATCGATGTTTCTAATTCTCTATCCCTCTCCCTTCCTCTTTGTAAGAAATCAATAAAATATATATTAAAAAAATAAAGGGGACCAGGTGAACTTCCGTATCTAGGCCACGTTTGTAGAAAAGCTACCAAAACAGGGTATTTTAATCAACCAGCAGTCCAGCGTTAGAGAAAGTGACCCCTGGCAGGAAGCGGTGACTGTTTCACGCTCCCGCCCGCCACGTGGCTGGTTGGCCACGGCTGCCCCAGCCTTGCTCGTGGGCCCACGGACACCCCGCGGAGCTCTGAACATGTGACAAGCCCCAATTCAAAATGAAACCCAACCTTTTAAAATATACATTTTTTTAATTGATTTCAGAGAGGGAGGGAGAGAGATACAAACATCAATGATGAGAGAGAATCACTGATCAGCTGCCTCCTGCGCGCCCCACACTGGGGACTGAGCCTGCAACTGGGCATGAGTCCTACCGGGAATCGAACCGTGACCTCATAGGTCGATGCTCAACCACTGAGCCACACCAGCTGCGCAAAAGCCCAAGTTAAAGACTCCGCTGGATGACAGCGATATTTCGATTTATGCCCCGGCTCTGAGTCTAGCCGGCTGAGGCAAGCTGGGAGCCTGGGAAGCCACAGGGCGGGTCTGTGCGTCCCTGAGCGGTGCTGGGGGATGGTCCCCTGCTCCGCCCGTCCCCCTGCCCGCCCAGTGGGGCACCCAGACCCTCGAGCTCGGGAGACCGGGAGGCAGCTGTGAGCTGGGCTGACACTCTGGGGATGCCAGTCCCGGGACTCACACCAGGACCCAGGCGTCTGCCCCAGGGAGCAAGCAGACAGCTTCCTGACGCCACCGCTCACAGCCACTTTACTTGGGTTAATAACTCTTCGAGGTGCATTACGTCCAACATCCTTAAATTGCTGGCGCCCTGAGACGTTAAGCCATGACCCTCGTGTGGCTCCCAGACCCCAGGTGGTCTGACAAAGATGCAAGGATGGGCCCCCAGGCTCCCAGCCCGTGGAGGGCAGCCCTGGAGAGCCCTGCCCCGCCCCCCTCCCGCCACCGCCCCCTGTGGCACCCCCAGCGCCCGCCACGCCCTCCACTGACCGTGAATGATGAGCCCGTCGCTCCTGCGCTGACAGGACAGGCGGAAGGCCTCCTCCAGCTCCATCTGGGAGGACACAGTGCAGGGGTCACCTGGGCGGCAAGACACACGGCTGAGGCCACCGCAGGCCTGAGGCCGAGGGGTCCCCACGACCCACGGGCGCTCCCCCAGAGCGGAGGGAGCCGGGCCCCACGTCAGCACAGTCCCCGCCGGGCAGGGAGGCGGCCACGTTTCCACCCCCACAGAGGCAGCCCCTCGGATGCAGATGGAGAGAGAGAACTCGGCCCCCCTACCTTCGCTGTCCACCCACTTGAGGGTGAGCGGCTGGGCCTGGGGGAGGCTGCACATCTCCCTCACTTCCGCGCACAGCTCCTCGAAGGTGGTGGCGGCGTCCAGGCTGGTGACCAGGATGTCCCTGGGCCAGAGGATGCGGAGACGTCACCAGGGTGGACACGCACATCAAGTGTAAGGCAGATGACCGGTTAACCAGATCACCGACTAAATAAATGGAACTGCCCCAGAACCACTGACCACGCATGTTACATTAGCACCACCAAGGCCCCCTGCACCAAGGGACAAGCTGTCCTGGAGCCGGGTGTCCCCAGGGGGTGCCCGCGGGAAGGATGGGAGGGGTGGGGGGACGGGAGGGCCCCTAGTGGGCGTGGGGCAAGCAGTGGCTCAGGCACCAGGTTCGATGGACAGCGCAGTGACCAGGGCCCTGGAGGACCGTCCGCCGCCTCCTGCACAATTATTTTTGAAAAGCCGAGTCGCAGAGGGCCACCGCCTTTCATCTCTTCCTCCAGAAATGGGGCGCTGACGCGGGAGGCTGCAGGCGGCTTGGGGATTCTGGGTCACCTCTGGGCTGGCCT